>NW_027045454.1:0-63838 GCF_025399875.1 Dalotia coriaria | reverse complement strand
CGTAGATGCAGAATTTAATTCTGCATCTCCCAGTATAAAAATGTTTTGCCAGAAAATTCCGTAACGCGAGTTATAATGAAATTTGTGTTTGCGCCGTAGTACTCGGTGCGCTAGGAATTGTAGTTTTTTTGTCACAACACGCGAACGCGGTGTCAAAATTAGTTTGAATTGAATTTCGTAGATGCAGAATTTAATTCTGCATCTCCCAGTATAAAAATGTTTTGCCTGAAAATTCCGTAACGCGAGTTATAACGAAATTTGTGTTTGCGCCGTAGTACTCGTTGCGCTACCAATTGTGGTTTTTTTGTGATAACACGCGAACACGGCGTCACAATAAGTTCGGAATCAATCCCAGATGCGGAATTTAATTCTGCATCCCCCTGTATTAAAGCTTTTGGTCAGAAAATTCCGTGACGCGAGTTATATTGAAAGTTGTGTGTGTGCGCGGTGGTACTCGTTGCGCTAGGAATTGTAGTTTTTTTCTTATAACATACTCGTATAATTCATACAATTATATACAATTATATATTAACTTATGTTTTCTTTTAATTACAGTACTTGCTGTACCCTTGCAATCCGATGAGCGCTGCATTGGTAAGTTTATAATTAAGTTATATTATACGGTTAAATGTTTTATCACATTTCACGCAATAGCCCGTGAATTAGGGGGCGCGTATATATTTCACTTAATGATAATATGGAAAACAGATTATATTGCGGAAAACCTATGTGAAATGTTCAAATTTTTTATCGGATTCTGATAGCGCAAGAGGGGTTTTGTTAATTTTTTTGTTGATTTAGTTGAGTCTCATTCAGTGTACCATAGCAGGGTAGCGATATAAGTGACTCGTGTTCAGTGCACCGTATGAGGGTAGCGGTAAAAGTGTCTCGTGTTCAGGGCACCCTACGAAGGTAGCGGTAGAAGTGACTCGTGTTCAGGGCACCTTACGAAGGTAGAGGTAGAAGTGAGTCGATGTACAGAGCACCTACGAATGTAGCGGTAGAAGTGACTCGGGTTCAGGGCACCGTACGAAGGTAGCGGTGGAAGTGACTCGTGTTCAGGGCACCGTCCGAAGGTAGCGGTAGAAATGACTCGTGTTCAGGGCACCGTTCGAAGGTAGCGATAGTGAGTCGTATTCATAAAATATAAAATATAAATGGTGCTATTCGGAATTGAAAAAAAAAAACTGGGAAAAAAGGGCTCTTGTATTTTTTGGTTATGAGTTTTTTTCACTTTTTATTTTTCCGATTCTAATACTTCCGATTTTAATACTTTATTTTATAGAGAATAGTAAAATTAGCCGCGATGTTGTGAACATCAATTATTTAATTAACTAAGGTATACAGTAAATTTATACGAAGACAATATATTCGTTTCTTATGCTGAGAAATATTGAAAGTAAAAGTAGATATCGTGTATGTGTGTTATTTCAATATTGTGAATTTTTACTTTCGTTTTCTCAAGTACGTGTTTACCACTACGTTTGTTTATAAACAACTTTTTTTTCGACTGACGTGTATTATCGCGACGTACCTGCCTTGTACCTGGCAACGCCCAGCGCACACGGCAGTCGTTTCACCGCGTGGTCCGCGAGCGCGTCTCTACTAGCCCCGCGTTTTCAGACTTCAATTATTCAATTAATCGTCGTGTATTCTTTTTGTCATCAGCAAAATATTCGTAACGAGCATGTGTGGCTGATTTGTTTGATGAGTTGTGGCGGTTAGAGTGTTCTTAAGTAAGAAATAAGTGTCAGTTAATTTCTGCACGTGTTTTCAGTTGATAAGATATATTCCTGGATCTAAAATCTCTTCATCATTGCACTGGTAGGTGTGTCTATTTCCCCGTAGGAAATAGGCTATTTGCTAATTTCTTTATCCCACTAGAACTTTACTAAATGGTACTTGTTTCCATGTGCGCGGATATGCAGATCGTAAGTCCTGTTTTAATATGGCATCATGTATTCTGTTGACATGTAAAATATAAACTTGTATTTTAAACATGAATATAACTAACAATGTTACATTAGGTGGAATTGTTTATTATAAAAATCATCATCAGCAAAACATTTTTATCAGCAGCAGATCACTTAAGCAGTTATCACTTAAATATTTGATGTAAAATAGAATTACTTAACTATAATTATGATTAAATCCCTATACCAATGTTTTCATCCCTTATTTTACTCCCTTTAATTCATAATTTTTGATATTTTAATAGTTATTCCGTAATTTGGAGCTGAGATGAATCTAATAAATCATAGATCATCAAAATCTGTTCCGCCATTCTTGAGTTATAAACGTTGTAACTAACAAAACTTTGAACATCTACAGAAAGACAATATCTAAAAAATTCTTTCAAAGAAAATTATGCAAAAACTAGCCTATTTCTTCTTTTTAACAACCAAATCCTGAACAAAATGTTAAATTTTGTTTTTCACTTTCGTTGTCATGATGATTCACAAAACAATCGATTATTTATATATTCCAACCACTTTTTTTGTTCACCGGTCACGAATATGTCAAAATTTTCGCGCATCGTTGGTGTACAAAATCCATTCTATCCGTTGTGAAAAGTAAGAATCAAATCAAGAATTTCAATCCAAAATCATTTTAATGTTAAGTGCAGCAAAACACAGCATTTGTTTTTGTGATAATTGTTAATTCAGAAGCATTATATCCTCATTATCAGCCCCATTGACAGTTTCAAGCACACGCATATTATCACGTTCTGCTTCGTTAATATGCACGCATCATGAGCGGTGGCGGACCGTTATCAAATCAGCGAAACGATGATGCATTGCCATCAACATCTACCCAATCTATTACAAGCAGTGTAGCAGACACGACGACAAAGGACGTGTACACGTGGTTGCCTAACGAAACCGAAAGAAAAGCAACGAGAAGCAACGCTAGAAATAAAATGGAAAATTGTAGCGCGCTTGAATACACAAGCGAACACTTGGAGAAGGCTTTGCTTGACTTGAGAACTTCTACACATCAATATCTGCAAGCATGGGCAGGACAATCGGTGTCTACGACGATGGGAACTCTTCCGGGAGCAAATCATACAGAAACTTCTACGGAAATATCATATCCAGGTATGATATAACCTATGTTGAAATCTATAATTTATAAAATTGTGATTTTCAGTGAATCAAAAACAAGTTAATGCTACTGTTGATATTAAACCAATTGTTGAAAATATAAGCACGCAAAGTTCTGCAGACCGAGTTCGGTTGAATATACAAACAACTACAGGTAAGTAAAACACAAAATAAAATGGCGAAACAAGGAATGCTAATAATGCACTATAGCGCCATCTGAGGTCCAATTATTTAGCTATAACCATGATTGAATTTTGACACAAACTTTCATTCCTTATTCAACATCCTTTAAGTGATAATTTACAATATTTTAATTATTATTCTGCTATTTTAGGCTGAAACAAATTAAACAAATCATAGATCATCAAAATATATTCCGCCGTTCTTGAGTTATACGTGTTGTAACTAACACCACTTTGTTTTTTATATACAGATGATTTACCACAACCTCCAATTCCATTAGAAACAGTTCCTGAAAAAATAAATGAAGCCACTTCAGTTATGTCTGATGAATCACTAGCTTTAACTGCAAGTACTTCTAAATCTAAACTACCAGTATTTAAACCAGACCAAACAAGTTCTTCACCATCAACTGTAAATATTCTCGGAAATAACAACCAAAGCAAAATTGCAAAACCAAGTCAAAAATACTGCAACAGCAAGATACCTCAAAGGATGGCAATCAATTCAACACCTAGCCGAGAATGCATTCCTTCCAAGTTAACAGCGAATATTAATCGAGCACCGACTCTACGCGCAAAGAATACTCGCTTTGTTAACAATGACAGACTATTACTTCAAAGCGCATTAGCACACTCCACAACAAACATTCCTTTGCCTTCACCACTGGAAACTATAGATGTGACTTTGAATGAAATGCAGATGAAGGCAGCCGAAAGTGACAAGAAATGTAGGGAGGAGCAGAGTGGGTTGCCTACGGTACCAATACAAACAAAAAAAGAAATTCAAAAGGAAAACAAAGAAAACCTGCCGATTGTTGATAAAGTTTCAAATAAATTACAACAACAAACTGCTGATTCAACAGCAAGTGCACTCAAACCAAGTAAAAGTAATAATGTTGATGGTGAAAATCAAAAAGACACAGAGGAAACAAAAAATATCAAAAAAGAAAATATTCAGATGAATAAAATGGAAACAAACGTCAGTAACTTATCATATAATTTTGCAATCGGCCGCACAGTGCATACAACGACTGACGATTTACAAACGGATGCATTCAATCAAGCAGAAGATAATGATAACAAAGACAGTTTAAAACTGTATGAAAAACAAGTCTACAAGGATGAACCAGTCGTTCAACTTATAGAAGTTGAAAATAAATTAAACGAAATGAAAAACGTCAAAGAAAAACAAGAAAACTTACAAGAAACATGCGAAAATAACAATAAAAAAGGTATTGTAGACAAAAAGACCGAAAATTTAGATCAAGCTAAAAAAATCGACAAACCTACTCCAAAACTAGTTAATCCTCTAGTTAAAAATTTAACCCGAGAGTCAAAAACATGTCTAATAGCAACTCCATCAAAAGCAGTCATAAACAAACCCCCACCAAAAGAAGTTTCAGGCCTAAAGGAAATAATATTCGAGAAATCACCAGTTTCCAGTACCAGTAACGCCATCCCAAAGAAACCAATCGAAATAAAAACACCAAAACAAGCAAAAAAAGAAGCATGTGAAATTCTTCAAGAAGTGTACGAAGTAAAGAAGGAAATCCGCTTAAACGCGGAGAATTTGAATGATGAATTGGCGCACGCCGTGAATATATTCAACATAGCTCAATCACAAAGGGTAAATATTAGTACAAACATTAAATAACACAGGGTTTCCTGTAATTATCACACAAATTAATTATTTAATCACTTCGGCGGTAATTAGCACATTAAACCTCACCAGTTCACGCTGTGTTGGCGTGAATGTGAACGCGAAAGCGAATCGAGAGTGTGAAACAAAAGAACGCACTTGAATTTGCATTAGATACACACCGGTGAGCGTGCGAGTCGCTTGACAGGCCGGAGACATCGTTAATTAAATGCTACGATTAATTACAATAAAATAAAACGAGACACGCGGTGCGCACGCGATATGCACGCCTTTGATTAGTCATACTGGTTGCTTTAATTAATTGTGTTTGACTTGTTTATCATTACCTCGAACATTCACAAAACATTAAATCTATTTCATGCTAAATTTAATTCAATTTTGTTTTCATTTGTAGATTAATACGATTCTCCGTATGGCGATGCCGTATAATGATCTTATACTTCCGGTGTTCATTTCGTCGCCATCATCGATCATCCAAGCACTGGGAAAGGAATTGCTTAATACAATTGACATGAAAAGAAGGGCTGCGTTTTGTTTTAATGGGATTATCAATAAAAATCAATCTAAGAATAGTAAAAGTTGACAAGCAAAACGCCAAGTAAACAATGTTTGAAAAGCAGTCAAAATGGCGTGAGTAATGCGAGTAAAACGGTGAAAACGACAAAACTACTAAAACAACCAAATCGAGTATAACACGTATAGAAGAACCTAGTACAACATGTCATGCAACAGTTATCGGGCCACAACTCATCGCAAATCATCGGGCAACGTGGGCTAAGCCACCATTTTACTACGGAAGGTATAAGGAAGTTTCTGCGAAAGAATAGGCAACCAAATGTACATAATTATTTATACCATCTTAAGAACGTCAATGAGGAATGATAATAATATTGAATACTGATATAGAAATATAAATTTTAGTACATTTAAAATTGTTTTGTGTTTTTTTTTTCGTTAAAATATAATTAATTTTACTTTTTGGGCATAAAAGTGATGATTTCGTCAATAAGATTCACAATTTTATTTTAAAGAATTGAGAATTGCTAATAATGAACTTTAGCGCCATCTGGGAGTCAATTATTTAACTATAACTATGATTAAAACTCCATAACAACTTTCATCCCTTATTTAACACTTTATAAATCATAATTTTTAATATTTTAATGTTTATTCTATTATTCTGGACCATGAAGAATCCAATAAATCATAGATAATCAAAATCTGTTCAGCCGTTCTTGAGTTGTAAGTGTTGTAACTAACAAAACTTCATTTTATCCCAATAAAACTTAAATTGAAATAATACTGCATATATTTTCACATTGCTCGAGTATAACACGTATAGAAGAACCTAGTACAACATGTCATGCAACAGTTATCGGGCCACAACTCATCGCAAATCATCGGGCAACGTGGGCTAAGCCGCCATTTTACTATGGAAGGTATAAAGAAGTTTCAGCGAAGGAATAGGCAACCAAATGTACATAAATATTTGTACCATCTTAATAACGCCAATGAGGAATGATAATAATATTGAATATTGATATAGAAATATAAATTTTAGTACATTTAAAATTGTTTTTGAGTTTTTTCGGTTAAACTATAATTAATTTTTACTTTTTTGGGCATAAAACGTGTTGGTTTCATCAATAAGATTCACAATTTTATTTTAAGGAATTGAGAATTGCTAATAATGAACTTTAGCGCCATCTGGGAGTCAATTATTTAACTATAACTATGATTAAAACTTCATAACAACTTTCATCACTTATTTAACACTTTTTAAATCATAATTTTTAATATTTTAATGTTTATTCTTTTATTCTGGACCATGAAGAATCCAATAAATCATAGATAATAAAAATATGTTCAGCCTTTCTTGAGTTATAAGCGCTGTAACTAACAAAACTTCGTTTTATCCCAATTAAACTTAAATTTAAATAATACTGCATATATTTTCACATTGCACATATTTATTTATAAGTACTCAACATCTACATACATAGTTTTTTGATTAATTCACCTTCTACAGGCGTTTTTAAACTCTACAATCAATAAATTTATATATCTTACATGTTTTCTTTCACAATTATTAACAATTACAATAACTACGAAAAGTGAGTTCCACACAGCATTTGTTTCTGCGTTTTGAAAGTAGGCGAGCCATCACACACACATAATAATAATTTATATAATACAAGTGTAAACGGCCGGAGACGCAGACGTAATTAGCGACGGTGTAATTGCGCTCTCGTTAAATCGTTACGGGTGCATTGCGCAACACCGCGAACGTGTTGTGTTCGCCTGCATCTGTTTCTGAATCAATCGCCTACCGCAAGAAAATAGTCCAAACGCCGTGCGATCACTTACTATCTACAATTGTGTGTGCTGTGTGTGAGTTGCGTGTTGTGTGAGTGTATAATAAAATTATCAATAATTAATAATACAATAATAGAATAATAATAGATGCCTAACAGAGTTATAATACACGTAGAAGAAATGGACGACTTTATACACAATGAAAATACCGATACGTTACTTAAGAAATGAGTCAAACAACTTTTTGCCTCCCAAAAATATTGCTAAACTAGAATTTTGTTCCCATTTTTTGATCCCATGCTTAAAATTTACGAGTGTGTGCATACGGTGCCAAAATGCGACCGAATTAAAACATAACACGGCTACAATACCTGCTTTTTTCTCTTGTTTTTAATTTTTTGTTTTCTGCTTGTGTGTTTTTCATTGGTTGCATTGGTTAGATACTTTTTGGCATGGTGGCGACCTCTGGTGGCTGCGCGGCTTACTCAAGCGCGGGCGCCTTCATCTTGTTGACGGCGTTCGCCAAATGCAACAACTCAGTGTTCAGCTGGTGGACGAGGGATTCGAGTTTATCGACGGTGTCCAATACTTCGACGCGGCCAGTGTGCGGGTTGAAACGCACCTCGAACGGACGCGACATAGTCGACACCCAACGCCGGAACTTATCCTTGGCGTCTTCGAAGCTCTCAGCGACATAGTACACCGGTTGGTATTCCTGATCCTGATAAGGTTGAATGGCGGTACTAGCGGGTTCAAATGGACGATGTTCGGGTTTCTCGCTGAGCGCATGGAGTAATTCACCGTAAGCGCTCAGTAAACCAGCGCCGTACGCCTTGACAGCGCCGTTTTCCTTGCAGAGGCCGAATTCCACGGTAAACCAGTAGACCTTTAGTAAGAAAAATTAGATTACTAGTGACATCTATTAATAAATAGGTTAGAAATTAATTGAATGCTCTAATTAATTTATGAGTATTAATATAGTCGTAAAATTGCTATCAGAGTCATTAACCATGATTCCCAATGACGTTACGGTAATGAATCGCGCAGAACTCGCGATTGTAAATGTCGCAATTTTGGGTGATTATGCAAAGAGCGGCGTTAATTATTCCGTCTCTTGTTTTGTGGAAACACATGGTAAATGACCATGTGCGCGTTTTGCGACTTCTTGTCGCTTTTGCAAATCCGTCGTCCGTTTTTCTCTGAACGGCGCGCGAGAGCGCGTGTCACGTGCGCTTGACCATGACACGTTAATCGCAATACATTTAGATTTGCCAATTGCCAACCGACTTCGGATATTATTACCATTTAATTGCTTATGCTGGAATTAAATCAATTCACTGCGAGAATTTTGCTACGTCTTAACTACAGGAGCACGCGGAATATTATCTTTTCTTTAACTTTAGAAAGAAAATGGAAGCAAAAAAAAGGTAAAAGTGCACTTACAGTGGATAATTTTTCGATTTCGGAGTCGGAAGCGCCGAGGGAGGCCAAGCCGATTTCCTGGGAGAATTGCGCGAAGCTCGGGTGAAGCAACATGACGGCGCATTTAATAATTCGTGAATGGAATCATGAAAAGAGTAAGAAAGTGAAGAAAAATGGAAACAATTGTATTCAGTGCTGTCATTTTATGGCGAATGTAGTATTAGCATGTCATTTTGATTTTTTGCTTCGGTAATTTCCAACGACAATGCAGTACGCGTGTCATTTGAAGTTCGCCGTTAATTAGAATGCAGCGTCGGTAACAACGAGCATATTACGCCCACGTCCTAATGGCTTTTTTATAATTGAATCACAAGTGTTCTTTGATCGAGATCCTCTCTCGGCGGTAACTGTATCGGTTGCTTTCCTATGCATCTAATATGATACGAAAATACTTTGTGTGTTTGACAATTTATGTAAAAAAATTACTGGTTCAAAATCGTATTTTTAAAGTTAATTACTGTTAAAGTTAATTCACTGATTATTAATAAACGTTAAATAAATTTTCTTTTTGGTTTAATTGATTGTTTAGAAGTTTATGGCCAAATATGCAAAAGAATTAAAAATATTGATTAATTTAAAGGGGTGTGCAAAAATAAGGGAAAAATTACGTTTTTTTTGCTAATTTATGAAATTAATGCAATTAATTTTCGGAAATTTGGTTTTGATAGATTTTAAATGCATAGATAATCTATTACCGAACATATTTTTGAAGAAATTACTCTTATATCTTCTTTTAATGCGGAGTTATTAATAAAAATGTCCAAAATACTTTTTATGAATCAATTCAATTATTTTTCTTTCCATAATTGTGAATTAATCAAAAATACGAACATTAGTAGCAATGATATGGTGCGGAATTAACTAAATATTAAATTCTACATACATTTATCGAAAAATTTGATCAAATATCGTCTTAGATTATCAGAAACATAAAATTAATATTTTATTCAAAATTAATAATTTTCGAAAAAATTTAGAAAATTTTTAGATTTTACTTACGGTAGTTAGGAGTGTATTACGGAGAGTTAATGTGGCGCACATACTGGGTGCTCTGAAGAAGATGCGGAAGGCAAGCGACATAAAAAGTCGCGCAGAGTCAACGAGCCAGCAGCAGACGCAGCGTGAAACTCTTAGTGTGCGACTGCGAAACTTGGACATCTCCTCCAGCGCTGCGGAATGCGGTCCGCCACGAGATGCCCTCTTCCTCCAGCATGCGGAAGACGCGGCGGTATTCAGCGCACGCGTGCTTCGGCATCAAATCACGCACGGTGTTGAACACCGCTGTCCATGTCTTATGCTCGGTCTCAGTGTACTGAATAATTGGGATTGGGTCACCACTAAACAAAAATAACAAAAACATATTATAAGACCAACTTCAACTAACGCCATCTGAGTGTAAATAGTGAAAATAATGAAAATAGACTAAATTTCGTATTGACAGTTCTAATTCCTAACCAAACTTACTATTTGTAAGCAAATGCAACCTCAGCGATGAGTTTACGCCGGGCACGATACTCCTTATCAGCAAAACGGGCGATCGCAGCGTCGGTAACGAACACTTATTACGCCCCGTCTAATGGCTTTTATAATTGAATCACAAGTGTTCTTTGATCGAGATCCTCTCTCGGCGGTAACTGTATCAGTTTAACTTTCCTATGCATCTAATATGATACGAAAATACTGTGTGTTTGACAAATTTATGTAAAAAAAAATTACTTTTGGTTCAAAATCGTATTTTTTAAGTTAATTACTGTTAAGTTAATTACTGATTAATTAATAGAAAAACGTTAAATAAATTTTCTTTTTGGTTTAATTGATTGTTTAGAAAGTTTTATGGCCAAATATGCAAAAGAATTAAAAATATTGATTAATTTAAAGAAGTTATTGCAAAAATAGGAAAAAATTACGTTTTTTTTGCTAATTTGTAAATTAATGCAATTAATTTTCGGAAATTTGGTTGTGATAGATTTTAAATGCATAGATAATCTATTACCGAACATATTTCTGAAGAAATTACTCTAATATCTTCATTTTAATGCGGAGTTATTAGCAATAAAAATGCTCCAGAAACACTTTTATGAATCAATTCAATTATTTTTCTTTACTTAATTGTGAATTAATCAAAATGCGAACATTAGTAGCCCAATGATATGGTGCAGGAATTAACTAAATATTAAATTCAACATAAATTTATCGAAAAATTTTGATCAAACTATCGTCTTAGATTATCAGAAACGCCAAAAATTAATATTTTTATTTAAAGGGAACAATAAAATTTTCCGAAAATTTACAGAAAATTTTTTTAGATTTTTACTTACAGTTCAGGAGTGTGATACCACGGAGAGTTAATGCTTAGCGCACATACTGGAGGTGCTCTGAAGATGCGGAAGGAAGGCAAGCGACGCCAAAAAGTCGCGCGAAGTCGGCGGGCCAGCAGCGGGCCGCAGCGTGAAATAGCCAGTGATATTACGCGACTGCAGAAACTTGGACATCTCCTCCAGCTGCGGAATGCGGTCCGCCACGAAGATGCCCTCTTCCTCCAGCATGCGGAAGACGCGGCGGTATTCAGCGCACGCGTGCTTCGGCATCAAATCGCGCACGGTGTTGAACACCGCAGTCCATGTCTTATGCTCGGTCTCGGTGTACTGAATAATTGGGATTGGATCACCACTATACAAAAATAACAAAAAACATATTATAATACCAACTTCAACTAACGCCATCTGTGTGTAAATAGTGAAAATAATGAAAATAGACTAAATTTCGTATTGACAGTTCTAATTCCTAACCAAACTTACTATTTGTAAGCAAATGCAACCTCAGCGATGAGTTTACGCCGGGCACGATACTCCTTATCAGCAAAACCTGGATGGTTCATGTCCAAATCAGGTTCATACTTGGTCATCAAATGGTTGCAGTTATCCAACTCGGAAGCATGACGTGGGAACCACGGACTCTTGTTGGTGACGCTGTCATCACCCACCAGAGACACATTGGTCAACGAAGCCGTCTGCCTGAGGGATTTAATCAACAACAGAAGATTCGAGCGTGTGAGCTCAGCATGAATGAGCACGTCCAGTTGAGAGGCGTCGCTCTTCGACGGGCGTGTCTCCAAGTGGTTCACCACCCCCGCGTACTTCTCAATGGATTTAAGCACACGTGACAAAGAGGACATGCCATCGCGCAGACGCAACACCAACGCCGCCTTTTGCATGACCTTGTCGCCATCCACACCCTCGGCGATGGCATTCTGCAGGATGACTTCCTCCTCGGTTAGACCAGTATCTGAAAAATGGTTGGGGATTTACGACGAGATTTTACGAGTTTTAATTCCTAACCAAACTTTACTATTTGTAAGCAAATGCAACCTCAGCGATGAGTTTACGCCGGGCACGATACTCCTTATCAGCAAAACCCGGATGGTTCATGTCCAAATCAGGCTCGTATTTGGTCATCAAATGATTACAGTTGTCCAGCTCAGAAGCATGACGTGGGAACCAGGGACTTTGTTGGTGACGCTGTCATCACCCACCAAGGAGACATTGGTCAACGAAGCCGTCTGCCTGAGGGATTTAATCAACAACAGAAGATTCGAAACGCGTGAGCTCAGCATGAATGAGCACGTCCAGTTGGAGAGGCGTCGCTCTTCGACGGGCGTGTCTCCAAGTGGTTCACCACCCCGCGTACTTCTCAATGGATTTAAGCACACGCGACAGCGAGGACATGCCATCGCGCAAGCGCAACACCAACGCCGCCTTTTGCATGACCTTGTCACCATCCACACCCTCGGCGATGGCATTCTGCAGGATGACTTCCTCCTCGGTTAGACCAGTATCTGAAAATGGTTGGGGATTTACGACGAGATTTTACGAGTATATTTGAGCGGCTTAACGCGCGTTTCCGAGTGGAAAAATTATGCTCTTCAGAATGTAAGGGATGAAAATCACGGCGCGACATTTAGAAAGCCTCTTTCATGGGCACGGAAAAAGTGAGTGGCTCTTAGTGCAATTATATTCACAGCCGGATATAAAAAATAAATATACAGAGTGTTTTATAGAAAAAAAAATTAAATTATTTTCTTTAAAAAAATTATTTTTCATATTTTGTAACACTCTGTATAAAAATTGTTGCACGCCGCGCTTTGTGATTGTTTCCTTTCACTTAAAAGTGCATTTACGTAGATCGCTACACTTTAGGTCAAGTTTAAGCCAGCGCATTCTTTTGCAACGTTACAGAACAATGCATACTTGTTACAAAAGTAATTTACCAAGCAGCAGCAGCAAAAAAAAAGTATGGTTACCTTCGCCTTCCTCGGTCTGCTCGGTCTTTTGCGGTTTGTCATCGACTTCTGGTTCAAGGCTCGAGTCTAATCATGCGATACGACACAGAATAAAATAAAAAATAAAAAATAAATAAATTCGTGCAAAAATAATCAGAATAAAACAGGTTATGTTGTTGACAAGTGTCGCCACCTACCGTTGGCACGCAGACGCGCTTCATCCAAGACGGTCTGCTTAGTCTGGGTGACAACCATCGTCTCGAATCGAGCGTCATCGACCAACGAACGCCTCCTCGACGGGTATCCGTTCTGCAAACGAAAAGACAGACATCTTTGATCAATGAACAATCCACTTCCGAACACGCTTGTTCCACCCAGCCGGAAGCGGAAACTTAGCGGGCGCGTCAGGAAATTGCGCTCGAAACTTTTTTGAGGTTATGTTGGGTTTTAGGTTATGCTAGCGAATTATTGTGTGTTGCGCGCAAATAGAATGCAAAATCAGCTTATTATGAGTACGATAATTAATCGCGAGAGTGAAGAATTGTTAATTATCGCAAAAAGACGGGCGATTGCCGCTGCGACGCAAGGTCAAGACTTATTAATATTTCGTTCCTTCGGGGCAAACTGGCATGAATTCAGTCGTGCCTTCTATTTCATGCTCCTAATGACCATGATCTTATGTCATTCGTCGTCGTCGTGGCGACCGGCTCGTGTGTTTTACATTTTAATGTCACATTTGTGAGTTAATTTCTTAATTATCACACACACCACTGGTTTTTAACAGTGCGACCGGAGACCAGTGTGTGTGTGTGGCAGGTTAATTTGTTGGATTTTGAGGTGATTAACTTCGGAATGCAGCTGGTTTTTGGTGAATTACCGGTTGTTACCGATTAGAGAATTTTGTGTGTAGTTGTTGAGATAAGATGTCACCGCCCTCCCCGCCGCCGGCGTGTGTGTGGATTTAGTGTTGGATGGAAAAGCAAACGTGCTAGTTTTGCGGCGAATGCGAAAACGAGCGCGAATCGAGCTCAATAACATAATTTGCCGAAGAACTTACGGATCCATGAAGGCTAACCAGGGGCGACGCAATGTGTGCAAAACGCAGAAAATAACTTAATTATTATACAGGGGCAATAATATTTTTTGTAGATAAATCGACATTTATCGCGTTTTATGTCCGATTCGAATAATATGCTTCAAACTGGAATATTGAGTAGTGGATAATTATAGTTTTTATTAATTTATTTAAAAACTATTATAGTTTTTTGGTTAATTTTTTCAAAAATTGATTTATTATTAAATTCTACATTTAACTGAAAAATATTTCTAAGATGAATCCATTATTTAAAGAGTTATAAACAATTAAAATTTGATTAAGAATACGATTTGAGTATTGAAATAAATTTGTTTATAACTTTTGATAAGAAGTTGATATCAATAAAATAATTGTTCAGTTTTCTTCAGAATTTAATACTTAAGAAAGCTACATCAAATTTATTAAACTGAATCAATTAGTTTTTGAGTTAGTAATTAATAACTAGAAAAAATACACTATTACTCTAGTTTTCCAATAAAGCAACATATCAATATGTACATATTATAGTAATTTATTAATAACTCAAAACTATTTGATTTATAAGCATAATTCTTTCATAATTAGATTTTATATAAAATTTTAAATCTATCTGTAAAAAATTTCTGCCCTAAGATTTTTATACTAAAAGTTATTAACAATTGAAGTTAAACTTTGAAAAATTTATAAAACTGACACTAATTAGTCTGTATTTTTTAACAAAACAAAGTTATTATGAAAAGTTTTGACACCAATGATTCCAAATTTAGTGTTAATAATAATTATGAAAAAATAATTTAAAAAACTTAATTAGTTTGAGAGAAATTAGTGAAAAACCTTTTAAAAAATTAAATTTTTTTCCAAATCATTTTTTTTTATTTTTCATAAGCTTATTCGCGTCATATTACCAAATAAAACATTAAAATAATCAAATTACCTTATTATCAATAATTAAATCAATCTCTGGTATGCTTTGTATTGGCGGCATTGCACAAGCAGAATTTTTGTTGTTTTGAAAACCTGACTCAAATGTTATTTCTTTGATTGACCAAACCGTCTCAGTGCGGTGTCCGAACCGAACTAAATCGCGATTTCGATGGCGATTAATGCTATGCACAAAGTGGCGTGGCACGGCATGCCATTAGCACGCATTTTATTTCGTTTCGTGTCGAGAGTGCAGTCGCGCGGCGTTACTTTACTTTAAGTTAAGTTGTTAAGGTGGACTTATGTAATTGCCACCGGCCGCTGTCGACTAATCTGCAAAATCGCCTAGCGACACACCGCGCGCGGTGATTGTTTAATTTTGCAATTGTACGATGCGCACGACGATCATTGAGTGGTCGTTAATTAACATCGACATTAGAATGCCATTAAGTGCTTAATCAAGTGCCAACAGCAAGAAAATGTAAAATTAAAGAATTTTGCAAAAATATTTAAAACAACATTTTTTTTCAAAATTTCAACTGAATATGAAATTCATTTTAATAAAAAAAATATTTTTTTTTGAAAAATTTTATTTTTTGAAAAATTAACCCTCAACCCTTAAAAATTAATTTTTTATGTATTAATGGACTTACCTCGATACTATAAGACTTCTTGATGGCAAACATCTCGCGGTTCTTCTGTGCAGCAGCGACGGCAGCCATTTTCTGCTCCTTGCTGGGCTGGGGACGGTCGGGATTGAGATTTGACTCTCGCAGGTGGTAGATGTACAACGGCGACGCGGGCTTCAGCCTGAAAGCTTTGCGTTTTCACTGCCGAGCGGCGAATCCTCCAAAGAAATCCTCGAAGTGTGTACGAGCGAACAAACAGTCGGGCGGCGTAAACCGGGCGTTGTGCGTTATCGGACCACGATTGGAGACTCAAACCGTCTGTCTGATAATGAACAGGTCCTCGTGTCGATTTCGATTTCGCTCTCAGCGTTTTCGTCGTGGATTATTGATGGTGATGAGAAATCGCTGGTTCGCAAACGCACGCTGACTGTTTACTGGCACGAGAGCGGGCAGGAGAGACCGTGAGTGTGAGTGCCGGCCGACGAGGGGCTTCGCGCTTAAGTACTTGCGGCCCCCGCCACCACCTCATGATGGCCGCAAGCGCATTCGACAACAGGGAACCCCAGGCGGGAATGCGCTCACAATTGGAGGCGGCTGAAAATTCCACATATGAAAATCATGATAAAAATTCATTTTTATCAAAAATTCACCAAATTAAATCAAAAATCATTAAAAATTCGAAAATTTTTATATTAATGAGCATTATTCATAGGAAATTTCTACATTTCAAAGTCCTTGACAACACGTTCGGTCAAATGTGTCATCACCAGCCGTGTGCTCTTCGTCCTCTTGCGGTGAACACCGCCCGCGACCGCCACCGCCACCGCCGTAATTTGGTAATACCCAAACACAAACAACTCTTTTCTTTGTTACAGAAAACCAGCCGCGCGGTCAAATCAGATTGTTTTGAACTTGGTGCGACTTCCGGAATTGGGGTTTCAAGGACGATACTTCCTCATTTCGTCAATACATATCGACAACGGATCAATAAACTTTCAATTCATCCATTTTTATTGATAGTTAAATGAATAGAAATTTAAGTAGATATTCTCAACACTTTCAAAACACGAGGATGTAAGGCACGTGTCTTATTGCGGCATTGTTTTCTTTTTTATTTTACGTAAAAACTGGTGGATTATGTTGGATGTTTCTAAAGAAATTGCAATCAAATAAATTAATTGCAGCGCAATTAGTGCATTTCGTCGAAGGCGCGAATAATCGGATGATTTTTGTAAGAAATACAATGTAAAGTAATTGTACTTGGTTGTAATTGTATGTAAGTACATTTAAACGTTTAGAATTTATGGGAATCCCCTGTCAAATGTCTAATTTCAACTCGTGATCTTTGGTAAAATCCAGCAAACAAAAAATTCATTCAGTAAATCGATAGTTTTTGTTAGCCTGGATTAAGTAAAGAATACCTGTCTATGCTTTATTACTCAAGAAGTAGTTAATTAATGTTATTTATTTATTTATCAGTTTATGTAGTATTTAATTCTTAATCTACATGTAGAAAACTGTTTGGATAACTATTATCTATGAAGAGTTACAAGACATTTTGCATCAATTTTATACATTTTTTTAAATTTTTATGTTTAATTGTTAATAACTTTTTATATAATAATGTTATTAACAAAATTTAAAGAGAAATTTATGCAGAATTTATTTGTGAATCTATATGTGAAGAAAAAATTGCTCTGTCGCAGATAATTATTGATTCGTTAATAAAAAACTAAAACAATTTTTTAGTTTTTTGAAATTATGAAAAATCTGCTTTAAATCTAATTTTTTTTAATTTTATATTATATTTTATTTCTTTAATTTATATAAATCTAAGTTAAAAATAATTGTTCTACGCATTTCCAGCGCAATTATCCTGATCTCAACCAACAATTAGCGATAATTTAATAATGATCGCGTTGCTGGCGTGCGCAATGTTTGCGTAATTAGAATCTAAAATCTTTTTTTTTTTTTTCATACCTATTTCTATATGCCGATCATTTTTATTACACGTTTTTGTGCACGGCGGAACAAAAGAGGCAAAGTGATGCAACCTGACAATTAAGAAAATCAGCCGGACCTAACCTCACCCAACGCAAATACATCTGAGTAATATCTACAATTTAATTAAGTATATAAATTAATGTACGTCGTGAGTAAAAAATTTCGCTACGGTGGCTACGCACGGCGTTACAGTTTCGAGAATGAACTTAAGAAACACATCATAACAAATCGATTTTTTGACAAATTACTCGCGCGGAGATTCCAAAATACGCGCAATCAATTTGTCCTTGAACTCTATATGCAACGAAACGTGAATTAAAGTTCCGCAACTTTGGTTTAGAAAAAAAGTTTTATTTAGTTTAATTTTAAAGGTTAAGTTATAGTAAAATTTTACAATTTTTTGAAAAAAATCATTTTTTTAGCCAAAACTTTAGCAATATATTAAATTTTACAATGAATTGCGTCAAAATTCAATATAAATTCCATTGATGTTTACGTTTTGGTAATGATTAATTATTAGTCTAATAAATGAATAACTGTTTTGACTTATGTTATCACACGGAATTTCACAGTTCGTAGGGGCATCCCATGTAAATACATTTTGGTTATTGGGAATTCCCTCTTACCGCATGTGCCAAGCATGTGATTTTTCTTCGAATCTTAAAAGAGCTAAAGATGCAGATAAACCAGTTTCTTCTGCATCAAGAGAATTAAGAAGAATTTTCTTGGTTTTTACACCAATATAATAAAAATCTCCCAGACGGAAATAATTATCTAAATTTGGTCATAAAAATTTAAATCATGCCAAAAATTAATTCAATTTCAAGCTATATTTGTGTTTATTTGTTTGTTTTTGTTTTTATTAGGAATTAGATTATTAGTAGCCTATTATTTAAAGTAGCGTAAACGTAAATTTTAATTACAGCGTATTCCAGAGAACTTGTGTTATTACTACTCGGAACAGAAACCGAAAACCGCTAAACTGGTAAAACACTTCAATTTGAATTTGTAGAATTTACGTTCTAATTTTATGTATGTGCTCGTTCGTAATGTAATAGACACTGACCGCTCAATGACGCGGAAGGAAATTACACAAACTCGTTTTTTATAAAATATTCTTGGTCTGATTTTTTTCTTCGTCTCTTGCTTCTTCACTTTGGCTTAATTCTTTATTCATGGAAAAAAAAGAATTTTCAAAACGGTGAAATATTCTTATTTTAATTTTTCCCATTGTTTTAGTAGTTCTTGATTATTTAACAAAATTTTACATTGTCGTTAAATAAAAAAAAACTTTTTACACGAATGTGTAACTTTTTCACAATATAATGATATAATAACAATAATTAAGTTGCAATTTAATGCATTATTACAACACCTTAAAAATATAAACAAAAACAAAAAATTAACTGTGCAAAAACAAAGTTGTCAGACAGTTATTCGCATTTTTCGAATTTTTGACTCGCAAAAAACTTGTTTTACTCATTAAAACCAACTTGATTGTAGACGAAGATTTCTATGCTAACAAAACATAAATAAAAGCAAAACAAAACTAATAAAACCAAATGATATGCTAAACGATTTAAGTAAATCAACATTTAACACATTAAATTTACGAATAGAGAAAAAAACTAACTTAATACAAGTGATGACATTGAAAACTTGCGAAAAGAATATTTATTGTATTTTAATGATGTATTAACTGCTCCAAAAATGAAATAAAAATGATCAAAATGCATTTGTTTGGAGTATAGAAGAATTAAAGACCTTGTCGTGTGCTGAGTGCTCAAGTCATTCTGTTCATTTAACATCGGGAGTTACCTGGGCGTTGCGCACTTCCGGAAATTGATTAAAACACTAATCGACATTGAGAGATCAAAAGATAACATCACAACTATCACCATTAATTAACACATATTTTTATTTTAGATTCAATTTGATCCAAAACATAAAATGCTAATAATAGAGGTTATTACTTGCAAAGTATTAAATAAATGACAGAAGCAGAGTTGGTTGCCTATATTGACATTTATACCGCCATCAAAAAATTAGTTTCTTTTTTTAATTTTTAATTTTTATTGACAAAAAATAGCAAAAAATAAAGAAAAACAAAGAAAAATAATTAAAATTAAATTAAATGATATTAATTAACCGTTTATTACCAATTTATAATTTTTCAATTTGGTGAGTGACAGAGATCAATCCAGAAGGTCGATGTGCATTGAATTGTGAACTAATTATAATCCCAACTAAAACAACGCATCGTAGACGCACTTCGAATGCGGCGTGCATCTTAATGAACTTTGTGAGACGTTGATTAGAACACTTCCTAGATTGATACGCATACGTAGCATATTCTATTTAACATTGAACGTTTGCGCTGCTGCGTTTTGATCGATTTTTATTTAATACTTTTCTACAAGTCGTAAAGCAAAGAAAGATTTATCTCGATCGGAATTGCGTACGAATTAATTTTTTACCGTCTTTAGTTCCTGCTGAATGCTTATTTCCTGCTTGTTTACCAAGAATTTATTTGACAACAGGTAAAAATGATTAACAACAAGTGCATTTGTTTATTTCTTTGGTTATAAGTGATAGAGAGATATGTGTTTTGCAGGTAATGACACTGAACTGGAAAAACAGTTTCGATTTGCTGTGGAATTCCAACAGAAGTGGAATTTCAGATTCGCGAATTCAATGTTAGCCGAAGCGCGAAGACCAAGCAAAACAGCACGCAACGCACGCAATTACATAAACACACCATCAAGGAGACGCACACATAACACACTGGCATGCTTGTTTGTCCTTTTCGTAATTAAATCAAATAGATACGAGACAGAACACGTTTTCGTTTGGAAACTCGCTCATCTACTTTGTTTCGTTTACATTATGTCATTGTATATTGAGTTGCCTATGATAAGTTGAATATTTATTGTTTGCTATTGAGAGTAAAACAAGTAGCACTCTAATTTTAAACGTTGAGAATATGTTGGAGATATAGACGTGTGTTTAACGAGCGCACAGTAATGTTAATTAGTTGTTAATCAAAGAATGCATGATTAATTTTTTTGCTGAATTTGCATGCGCTGTGCGGAGAACACCTGCGTAGGCTGGACAAGGCGGCATTCGTTATCAACAAGTGCGAAATATTTAATTCAATTAGCTTCAAACCGGAATAATTAAATTAATTATGATATATTTAGCAAAAGCAGAGATTTTTTACGTAAACGGAGTAAAAATAGTTCAGAAAGCTAACCGGTAACTCAAACGCAACGGTTTTTGATAATTTATAAGGTTATGTTTACAAATGCGCCATCTTGATGCAAAAATTAAAATTTATGTAAGACAGGAGTCTTCAAGCTTCCCTAAACAAAACAAAAATAGATTTTTGCAGTTAAATCAAGTGATTTGAGCATTTGGCGAATTTTTACATTAATTTTTCCAAAGTTTTTGATAACAACGTGAAAAATATGAAAAAAAAAAAATTCCAAAGACTGAAAAATGTGAAGTTTTGACTTAAATATCAAAAACTTAAAAGCCTATAAAACATATTAATTATTATTTCTTTATTTTATTTGACAATTTAATTAAATCAGATTTATCTAATTAATAAAAAATGCAAGAATTTATGATTGCCAAATTTGCCTATTGGCCTAGTTTCAACAAGTTCTTTAAATCGTGTGTTTTTATAAGTTTTTGCAAGTTTTCCTTATAAATGTAAATTATTCGTCCTTGATCACAAACAATATCGGTATTTTTGTTCGACGTTACATTGTCACGGGTGATTAACAAAATGTAATGCTTAGCAAAATTATTGTCACACCGTTATTTAGATAAATTGTAACAAGATAAATCAATACAAACCTGAGTCACTTCAATGTTTTGCATCAGGTGCAGTAGCAGCAGTAGTAGCAGTAGTAGTGAGGTGAAATATTGAGGACCGTTTCCGCTTGTTATAATCGTCCTCGACCGATTAAATCAATATCGAAGAGCGCAAAAATAAAAAGCGTGAAACAGAACAATACGCTGTTAATTAATAAATATTTACACGTACATACTCCTTTAAAAGCATGTTGCATATTCCGAAAACATAAAAACAGTTACATCAATGATAAACCCGACAAATCAAGATAAAACTAGAAATTTTTATCAATGAACAAAATAACGATCACAGATTAATTAAAAACGTTTTTTTATAATTCAAATAGCTTCTACACATAACAAAAAAAAATCAAGTTAACATCTGCTATCTATATCTGAATAGTAATTAATATGATTCATCAATTGTGTACTCGTATTCAAGTGCAATTGATTCAACCGCAAACCACAAATTAATGTTTAAAATTAAACAAACTTTTAATAAATCAACTTTTACTTTTTTCCCGTGCATTTTTAATTGTTTTTTATGAAGGTGGAGAAAGAAATAAAGTAAAAGTAAGTTTAGTAATTAATATATTGTGTAAACAAAGATATTTCCTCATTGCAACATTTTATCTGCGCACTTAAACTTTATCATTCACGTCTCATTATGCTCCTGACGCGAGCACTGAGTGACGAAGTGATAGAGAGGTAATTAAAACTAGTTAAAATCAACGCATTTGAATAATTTATTATCAACCTAATAAAGAAAATAATATTTATACAACTTGTTTTACAAATAATTATAAAAATATTATTTTATTAGATTTTATCTACACAATCACAGATGGCGTCTCATACAAAAAAAATTACTTAATTTTCCTTATTTTAATACATTAATTGTTCAAAAATTAAAAGACTAATTACTTAATTAATTAATTAACAGTTTGCAACTTGACAAGGTTGGCCATAATGTAATTATCACAAACAGATAATTTGCAGGAAGTTTATGTAATCATGTCAATAAAATCAAATTTTTCACACTTGATTCAACTCAATCAATAACAATTCCAATCACATCTTGTGATTTTGATAACTGTATACTCGCATTACACTTGTTTACCCATCGAGTTAATACCGATGAATATTTATTAGCATCTGATTATCAGAGATGATTAAACACCGATTATATTATTATATTATTAAAGCGTGCATTGTTTTATTAACGTCAATAATTTAATTGTTGCGTTTTTTATCGGTTTTAATTCTTTGTTCGTTAGGCACGAAGTGAATTGATGTAATTTTAATTAGTAACGCGATGATTTAATCGTTAATTAAGTGAACTTGAAGCTGGACAAGATTACAACTATGATGTGGATGTAATTATGACATTTCCGGCAAGAGAAAATGAAAACAAATATAAAACAATAATTAAATCACGTCTCAATCTAAGTTTTTAAATTAATTATGATTGCTTTTAAATTAATTTTGTTTTTTTAAGTAGGTTAAGTGATATTTGGGTTGCCTATATTATATTGTCTAAATTTTAAAGAATATTCCGTTTAATATCACTTAAGTCAGTTTAATGAAGTTTATTCTTGTTGCTAATTATTTCTACAGCAATAAAATCCGGGTTCACTGAATCTCAGTACCTCGCCGGCGACATAAGCGCAAAATAAATAAATCTGGAGTGAACAACAAACGCATAAAGAACAAATAGGATTAACACGACAAAATTAAATTCAACACGCCGCGTTAAAGTGTAACCTGTAATCGTTGTTACATCATTTTGCTAACAAATATACGATACACTACTAACAAACAAAAACAAACACAAAAAGACGGCAATTTTTGTTTGCAAACGCTGAAAAACAAAAATTTAATACACGCTGTAATTCTGCGTTTAATTGCGCAATCGACAATTTGCGATTAATGCAATATTGTTGTATGGTTAATTATTTTCTTAACGGCCTCGTGAAAATCAAGTCCGGCTTGTCGAATTCCAATCATGTCGCTTTTTTTCACACTCAATCAGTTCTGATACAAGTTGCAATACATTACACTACCGCCACCTATGATTAATTTCCGTAAGTTTTAATAAATGTCATTTTATAATTCAGGTTATGCCCAAAATAATGCTGTTTTTAAGCAAAGTCAGCACTTGTTACAATTGATACAGTTGTTACAGAAAAGTGGATGGCGCTCTCGTGTACCACATGACACACGCCGCGCATATATCATTTTCTTCAGTGTGAAAAATTTCCGGCAATAAAATAACGTCGCATGATGAATGACCCCTCCTAATGCATTGGACCTTTTTTATTCTTCCCTGTTAAGTCATGCTCAAAGTGCCCTGCTACATTGTAACAATGATTTTGATTATATAAAATAAAGCACTTTTTTGTTTTCGTTTTCTTAGTTTTCTTAGATTGTGATTCTATTATTATAAATTAGATGATTCAATGATGGCGTACGTGATGAGTAGTTGGTTGTTAATTTTAGCCACAACAAACCAATCGCGACGAGCGCAACAAAAAGCAATTTAAATCTTTTTTTTCATCGACACGCCGTCACGACCTTGATTTTCTTAATCGCTCGGATTCTGACGCAAAACAATCACTATAATCTCTAGGTACATTTAAAACACCAAAACAAACAAATTATTTAAACATAAATATCGCAATAACATAAACACAAGCCAAAAAGCCGTCAAATGTCATTTGTGTGTCATTCAAATTTGAGGTTATAAATCCGTAGCCATGCTTCAAATACAAGTCAACGTGATATTGGAGATTGGTAGACTGGTCGACACCGGATGGAAAGCTTTTTGCAAACAGCGCTAAGGTCACACTTCTTGCGAGCGTGTGGCAATTTCAAGGTCTACGACGCTTGTCACGTCCACCACGCATACAGAATCGTATCGACATCGACATTCTGCACTATTGCCACACAGTGTGCGTTGGGTTGCCTAGGTTAATTCCAATCAAACGCACACAGTGTAAGAAAATTAAACGAAAAAAACATCGCACGTGTAGACATGTAAGTTATGATCGTCTGACTGATTTCCCAGCGTGTGAAACGTGTGAAAAGCGTGCGGGTACAAAATGAATCCAATTCTTAGTCATTTCGAAGCGTGTCTAGTACACAATAACAAATAAGTCAAGTGTTGACAAGTTCTGATGGAATTCCGTGCACAATTACCTCACAAAAACGAAAAAAAAACACAAACAATAGCGAATTATATATATATTTTTTATATAAATATGCACGTGTCATTAACATGGCACTCAAATTAACTTTATTAAATTTCAAATTTCAAATGACCCCCAAAATAAACCTCTAAATCAATGAATTCATGCAAAACTTTTGACAAAATTTTAATTCTCAGGGGCACTTGACCACAATTCAATTAATTATTGTGCAAGCGAAATCAATACATCCAATATACAAATAGATATAAATAAATTATGATACAAACCGTTGCTTATTCAATTTTTTCCTCCTTGTTGCTTTGTTTTAAATAACCATTCTCATAATTTATGATTAATTCATGTAACAATTATTTCCAGCAAAAATCACCTTGTCCGATATGTTTGATTGCTCGGATTAGACGTTCACGTTTTTATTACGTTTTTATCGGTTTAATCTGTTTTGTTTAATTTGCGGTTGGCTTGTGATGCCAATAATGCAAATCGCTAATTTTATGACCTCTTTACTACACTTTTATGAATGTTGAAAATGTTGAATAATTGCATTCAAAATCAATAAAAATTAATTGCTGCAGTTAACTAGCACCAATTAGGTGTAAGATTATTTTTAAATATTTAAAATATGCTCACGATTAACATTCTAATCTTAAAAT
The DNA here is from genome assembly GCF_025399875.1 of Dalotia coriaria. Taxonomy (NCBI): domain Eukaryota; kingdom Metazoa; phylum Arthropoda; class Insecta; order Coleoptera; family Staphylinidae; genus Dalotia; species Dalotia coriaria. The sequence continues at coordinate 38,469 of NW_027045454.1, read as the reverse complement.
AAAGAAAATATCTGCTTTTTGCATTTATCATTTATTATATTTCATTATAGGCAACTTTTTATACACCTTAGTCTTTGGTTTCCTACTACTTATGCTTACAATGTTGTGAATTTCAGTGAATGATGTGTAGATAGCGCTAGCAGTATGGAATTTGATTCATCTTGTTTTTCCCACCGGTGTGTATTTGATTTTCGCTAACAAAACGACGGTGTTTACAATTCGCACGCGTGTGCGATATGCGTTTTGCGTTGCCACATCATGCGCATGATAAAAGAAAGCAGTCAACATGTTTTGCAAGTTTTGCAAGCTGGCAATTACGTCGCACACGTCGTGTCCCACTTGCGTGCATTTTATACGCGCGTGGAAGGCCCACCCGTCCCACCTTTTCGGAGCACGGCGTACACGCCGAAATAATGATTTCATCCCCCACCCCAGCGCACCCGAAAAGCTTCAACCGCTTCTTCAAGCCGTCACCAACACAAGCGTAGCGCTGATGCGCGCGTAGTAGTTGCAGCTTTCCGGCCGGACAATAATAAACGCAACGCAACGACAGTGGCGGCGGCGTTCGCAGCGCAAAATCCACGCGATTTCCGCTCGATTTTCGGTTTCGAAATACGCGCCGCGAGCATGTGACGAATGCGCGCCGGGCGGTTCTCAAAGCAAATAAAGAATCCGCGCTGCACGAAGAGAGACTGAACGCGGCCGACGCGCGTCGTGCAGGAAAACAAACGCGCCGCTGAAAACAAGACTGAATCTCGCCGTGCATCAAACAATAAAAAAGAGAGCAACGACTAAACTCTGTATCGGTACTATATCCGTGCGTCTACGGGCTAAACATCAAGTGATTTCAATCAATGTTAAAACTCCAATCGGACTAACAACCAACAACCTCGAGACAGATCATCATTTATTTGACCATCGAGACGTCTAATTCAAGGTAAAACCCACACTCACACTAATTTTAAACTAGGCATTTACGAATTTACGCCTTGAAAAACAAAAGAAAACAAATTGTTTACAATTGGGATAGGCCAGTCGCTAGCGACAATCGAGTGTTTTGATTGGTGCAAACCTAGTGTAGATTAACTGAGATGTATGAAAAGTTTGTGGGAATGCTGTGTGAATACATAGAAAATGTTGGAAGCGTTGGATGCAAAGAACATACATTTATATAGGTCATAGAGCTAAAAATCTAATCGAGCCACGGTCGTTGACCTCATTCGCCGCGCTCTCAGCGGTCGTGGATGAAAGGGCGTTGTTGCACTCGATCAACAACCGGGTGCCCTGCAGCTGGCAGATGGGAACGGGTTTTTTGGGAAGTTGCAATTCGTGTGTACGTTTTTCCTCTCATACCATGTGCAGTCATGGTGCCAAATCTCGAGTGAATTTGTGTTTTGTTTTGCGCAGAACTTCGGGAAACTTGAGAAGCTTGGATCAGAAAATTACATTGATCCTGCACAACGTTTATTATTTTCTTATTTCTTTCAATTTAATCCGATATAAGTGACTTAACTTATTAAATTTAGTATAAAATGACGATATAAACAATTAGTTCAGTAATAAAATATGTTTTAATGTTTTTTCACAGTTAAAAATTTAAAACTTTGCGTTTAGAAATATGATCTACATGATCCTAATGTAAAACTTTGTATAAAGCCCAACAGAGGGCGCTAGCATGTCGAAATCGACCTGTTACCGCTTGTTTTCGTTTCTCTTCACGTACTCCGCCGTAATTTACGCCGGGAAAACAAGAATAACGTCAGTAAACACTTAAAATTTATTAAACCGCCTAGTAAATGCACAGTTTCGACAACAGCCGGCACGGTTTTCGTTGCATTGCCACGTTGTGCATCGATATCAGCAACGCACCGCTGGTTTAGCAATAAAAAATTGAACGGCCGGCCTTCGCGGCGTAGAAAATATCCATTGTTACACAGCGGCCGTTGGGTGCAGTTTGAGAACGCATGTGTCGCAATAAACATCAAAGCACATTTTAAGCTGTAATATTACAACCAGACACAAATATTTCTCATCATACAAGTGATAGAAGTATCTACAACAGAGTGCAACAAAGATTGACATATATATAGAAATCGTGTAAGTCTATTTTATTTTTTAAACTACTTTGAATAATTTAGTAGTCAATAATGTATTTGTCCGATTAGAATCCATTGTATTCAATTAATCAATGCACAGTGCATGTAAAATGTAAAATATAAACCTATCCGGAAAACAGTAGCGAGTAAAGAAATGGTTTTATTGATTTATAAAACCTGACCTAGTTTAAAGCTATTTGCTTGCACCACACTACAAACTACAACACTACAATACAATACAACGTATAATGCCATTTGTCAGGTTTTCACTATTTATTTTTCATGAGCAATTGCGTGTTTATTTCCTATTTTCCATGGGAAACTAACATTTTCAATAATTCAATAGTTGGTATAGTATATAATTAGGTCAGTATTACAAGATTCTTGCATTTCAATTACATGCATTTTAAAAGCTCCGGAGAGTTGAAAGTTCAAGGGCTAAAAATACAGGCGGCGCTGAGATGACGCAAACAATGTGCATTTTCAAACGATTACATTATCTATTATGCATTATCTAACCACTAACATCAAACGTTGCACTATAAATTACGCCTTAGCAACACAGCGCAATGATGAAACTCATTAAATAAATAAATCATATACTCGTACATTGAGTAATAATTAGAGGTTATGTGGTGTGTGAGTTATGCTAGGGTAAGAAATTTCTTGTTTTCTGAGGTTATGTAATGACAACCTCAACCGGCCGGCTTTTGGGCGAGGTCAGTTTTCCGTTTTGCTTCCACATCGGTTGTTTCACATCGCATCGCTTCATTTTCACACGGATATTGATTAGTTTAATGAATATCAAAGTAAAAGCATATTTTTTTATATTAAGTTGAAATATAATATGAAACATGTTTTTTAAAAGTTGAGTTTTGTCTACTACGCGTCGGCGGTGGTGAATTTCGCCCCGACGAGTGGATCGATGCTCCGAGGGTGGTGTGAGGTGTTGACCTCGAGTTTTCAGACAGTGCGGGGGCTGTGAACGCGTTCTCTGCGCGGCGCACTACTACGAAAACCCATCGCCGGCTTTCGCACAGCCGCAACGATGGTTCGATTGGGCTAGGATTCGGCGGCTTGGCGGCTTTTTTGTGGCGCAGGTCAGTTTCCCCGGCGCGCTCCGCTCTCACGCCAGTCACGGTTTCGGGTGTCATCGATCCACCTTTCACCTTTCATCATTTCACGAATCAGTAACCATCAAATAAACTTCATAACCAACTCTGTCTTAGTATAAAAGAATACAAAGTGAAAAGGTAAATATTGTAGGATTGTTTATGATCATCGTTATCAGTTGCGTAGCACTATTGTTTTTTTTATTTTTCGATCGTAATGTTTTTGATAATAAAAACCAACTTGCGGTTCAAGGAAATGAAACAAAATCTAATATTCGATTCGAATTCAGAACTCGGTAAATATTCAAACTCCATTTCGATTAAATCTTCTTCAAATACGCGCCGGGCGACAAAACTGAATGTGAAATCAGAATCCGCTTTTCATTACAAGCGTTTTTTTTTTCTTTTCGAAAAAGAGAAAGAAGCCGGTGAAAAGTTTTGCGAAATGTATTCGCATATAAAAACGTATTATTAAATATTTGCTTTGGAAAAGTTCGCCTCGGTTACAGACAAGTTTCTAGTCGGCGGCGCATGTGCTAACTGCGCAGAACGCAAAGTCGAGAAGTCGAGGAAATTAATCAAAGTTTTAATGAACATTGAACGACGTCTATATTACATACCAGAATATTTTTGTATACAATATGTCCACACTACAAAAAATATCTAATATAACTTCAGTTAAACTAAAAACGTTAACATTTTCTAGTATAATATAGATGGCGTTGTTGCAGGTGCATTATACTGTTACGTTTTAATTTGAGTTTATTATTAGTTTAGGTGGGTTGTGCAGTTGTAATAATTGCATACTTGGGGCTGCTGACGACGTGTGGAACGTGTAGGCGTATGTCGGAGAAGTCGAAAAGCCGAAAGCGCAATTATTGTATCAACATATCAACAACTTGCGCGCTGCAATTTGCAATTGGCACGCGCACATGTTTATGATTAGTTAATTATTGCGCTCGCGGGATTATAATTACAAATTTACCCCTACACGACCGAAATTATGCCGAGTGCATTCGTCACAACAGAATATGTTGGATATTATTGAACAAAAGAACTAGAATTCTTGGAATTGTTGAAATTCCAGAATAAAAATTATCAATAAGTGGAAATATGTAATCGCAGCGTTAGGTCGTTAAATTAGTGTCAGGAAGTGATTAAGGTAATGAGTGCATTGACTTATTTGATGCAGTAATCAATTTTTTTATCTTAAAAGTTCAAAAAACTACAGTTTTTTGTTTTTTCTTCAATTTTACATCAAATTTCACAATATTTTATAATTCTTTTTTTGGTGGTAGTTTTTCCGAGATGGCAGTTTACAAAAATTAACGTTTTTACTTTGTTTTTATTATTCAAACGTCCATAAATTTGAGAAAAAATTACATTTGGACTGTTTTTCTCTCAATTTTCGTTCCTAAAAGCAATTTTTAATAAAATATAATTCGTATTATCTTGATTTACATCAACATTTATCTTAATACAAAGTTTTTTCGCAAAGTTATACGAAATACTGAATATATAATACAATTAAATGAAATTGAAATTTTCTTTGAAATTTCTTTTTATTTCTTTGCTAAAAATGAAGTCTTGAAAAAATCGAAGATGCAAATGTATAATGTATTCAAATGTGTTCTAAAGAGCGAGCGGTTAAACAAATTTTTATGATTTGTTGACGTTTTATTCGAAAAATTCAAGGAAATACTAAAAAAATAAATGAATCCTCTGGATAATGTTATGTTACTTGACATCATCAACAATAACATTTACTAGCCAGCTACTACTACGAAAATATTTCATTAAACAACAAGTTTTCATTTTGAATGATTTGTGAAAAATATTTATGCAAGTAAGCTTTATTATTACATAGTATATTTTTCTTGAATGAACACATGCGGATGTACGCCCATTGAATGCCACAAACAATAATAATAACAATATTGATTGACTGCAATAACCTTCATTACGCATTTGTTTATCGAGCCGCTTTCCCACAGCCGGGCTGAATGTCGCAAATGTAATTTGTTATTGCCGCGAACGACGCGATTATTGCCAGGAAGGAATTCAACTAAGTGCAGCACGCATTTACTGCGCGTCGTAATTCGATTACACTGATCAACAGATCAGGGATATACGCCTCAGTAAATGACACATATTATATTTTTAAATTTCATCATCATTCAAAACGCGAATTATATTTTTCACTTGCCAAAACAAAACAAAACCACTTGGTATAATAAAATCTAAAATAAAATATAATATATCTCAACATTTTCTGCCTTGATCTGTGCGCACACATAGCGATAGACATTGTGCAAGTTGTGCATGTTGCTGATGAGATGATATATCATGCTTTATACTTTAAATAGCTTAATGTTGGGTAATTGAAGCGATCGCGAGGCGCGGAAACGTTTGCCAAACGTTTTTCTACCGCGAGCACGTCGCGTTGTGTTGCTAGGTGCATTTTCGCGATGCAACATCGTCGTCCTTCGCACGTAATTGACGAACGCGCATACAAGCATCAATTTTTAAACGTACTAAACACGCAACATCTTTCTTCTATTACGTTATGATATAAACATTACAGATTCCTGTAAATTTTTTTGTTTCGCAAAATAAAAGCAATAAAAAAGGTCTTTGAACTTAGTGTATGCGAGTTATAATAACGCGCGAAGTCTTATCAATGTTCGTGTCGTTTAGAAGCGCTAAAACTTCAATTGGAAAACAACAACGCAATCGATATCGCGCGAATATTCTGACTTGCACATACATATATAAAATTCGCTCGTCGGATGAAATGACTTGGCGATATTCAAAATGCGAAAAAATCTCCATCGCAATACGTTTTTTGTTAAGATAGGTACACGTCACATGTGTACTTGTGTCTTATTCATTCAAGTTATAAATATCGCAAGAAAGTGTACTGCTAACGAAATTCGCAAATGTTAACATAACCTAAAATAACCTAAGCGTAGCAATACGTATTTTTATATTTCTGTTGGAGTTTTTTTTTCTGTGTGAGTATATTTAGACACGAAATGAGGTTTTTCGTTGATGTGATGTTCGATGTAATGTATTTTGTGTTTATGCGTCGACGTGGATGCGAATCGCGAGCGCTCCGCGCTTGTTCAAGTAGTCGTGCATTAAGGTAGGTCGTTTAGAGGACACTCGCTCGATTATTTATTATCACTATATCTCGCTATGGCTACCGAATGTAAGCGAGTGCAATTACAATTGTACAACCAATATTTACTTAACTTTGATCGTGTTCGTTGCAGTCGACTTTTTGAATAATAATACGTTTCGTGTATTGGTTGTGTGTGTGTGTGTGGTTTTTTTTTTGTTACTTATTCAAATGATTGAATTGTTATGTACGTTATTTTCTGATATCGGCAACCAATTAAAATAATTGTAGTAGTTTTTTTTCCTGTTATAGTATTAAATACTGATTAGGAAGCGTTATCAGTTGTGTTTTTGTACTTTGACAATGCAAGAAATGTTGATATAGGTAGATTTTTACTTGTTGACGTATAAAAAATAATTTGCAGTGAGTTTTTAATGGCGTATGAATTTGTAGCTATTTTATTTTTGCGGGTAATCAATAGATTTTTTTTTTGGATTTATCGATATTTATAGATTTATCATCTGCTTTGTTTTTTTTTTAATTTCAATTTTAATTGTTGATAACAATTTTTGTACTAATGTGATTAAAACTGTGATAATATTATGGGATACAGAATATAATTAGGAATGAACTATGAAAAAATCATGGATTTAGTATTAATAGTTTTTGAGTAATTAATTATTAAGAGCTGCAAAGTTAGGTGCACGTTATGAAAATTAAATTTTATTTTTCCTTAGTTTTTAATTAATTACGTGTAAACCAATTAACTTAATTAAAGCTTGCTTCACAGATTTATTTATTATTCCATTCTACATCGATTAATCAAATGATTTTATTGATAACAACGTTTTATCAATAAGTATACGCAGTTTAATATCAAAATAATAATTTTTTCAAAAACGACCTTTAAACATTGATAACTTTTGATAAAACTGCAATTAACTATATTTTAATTTTCATACATAAATACTTTAATTTGTGAAAGAATGAAAACTTTAGTACAAATAGTTTTTGAGTTATTAATTAAAAACCATAATATAGTCGCATTACTTCTACGTTTCATGAAAGAAATTTTTAACAATTGTTACTAATTAATTACTTATAAACCAATCAAGTTATCTTTATGCTTCCTTCACAGGTTTATTCATTATTAAATTCTACATCGATTAATCCAAAGATTTTATTGATAACAATGTTTAATCAATAATTATACGCAAATTAATATCAAAATTTTTGTTACTTATTCAAATGATTGAATTGTTATGTACGTTATTTTCTGATATCGGCAACCAATTAAAATAATTGTAGTAGTTTTTTCTTGTTATAGTATTAAATACTGATTAGGAAGCGTTATCAGTTGTGTTTTTGTACTTTGACAATGCAAAAAATGTTGATATAGGTAGATTTTTACTTGTTGACGTATAAAAAATAATTTACGGTGAGTTTTTAATGGCGTATGAATTTGTAGATATTTTATTTTTGCGGGTAATCAATAGATTTTTATTGGATTTATCGATATTTATAGATTTATCATCTGCTTTGTTTTTTTTTAATTTCAATTTTAATTGTTGATAACAATTTTTGTACTAATGTGATTAAAACTGTGATAATATTATGGGATACAGAATATAATTAGGAATGAACTATGAAAAAATCATGGATTTAGTAGTAATAGTTTTTGAGTAATTAATTAATAAGAGCCGCAAAGTTAGTTGCATGTTATGAAAATTAAATTTTATTTTTCCTTAGTTTTTAATTAATTACGTGTAAACCAATTAACTTATCCACATACTTGCTTCACAGATTTATTTATTATTCCATTCTACATCGATTAATCAAATGATTTTATTGATAACAACGTTTTATCAATAAGTATACGCAGTTTAATATCAAAATTATAATTTTTTCAAAATCCAACTTTAAACATTGATAACTTTTTGATAAAAACTGCAATTAACTATATTTTAATTTTCATACATAAATACTTTAATTCAGAATCTATTTTTGAAAGAATGAAAACTTTAGTACAAATAGTTTTTGAGTTATTAATTAAAAACCATAATATAGTCGCATTACTTCTACGTTTCATGAAAGAAATTTTTAACAATTGTTATTAATTAATTACTTATAAACCAATCAAGTTATCTTTATGCTTCCTTCACAGGTTTATTCATTATTAAATTCTACATCGATTAATCAAAAGATTTTATTGATAACAATGTTTAATCAATAATTATACGCAAATTAATATCAAAATTATAATTTTTTCACAAAATCCTACTTTAAACATGAATAACTGTTTATACAAAGCACTAATTAACCATATTTTAATTTTCGTATATGAATAATTGAATTCAGTATCTATTTTTGAAACAATGTCAACTCTACTGTAAATAGTTCGGGAGTTATTAATTAATAACAATTAATATTCAACTAATATTTAATCCTTTGTTGAAATCAATTATTGTCCAGTGCAAACACGCTTTATCTCAAAATATAAATAGAATTTCACAAATAAATGGAAACATTTTCAATTTATATCTATATATCAAAAATATGATGCACGAAACAAAATGGCGGCCTTAGAATAAATTGAAGGATTTATTTTTCGCCTCCTACGTCGTGCTGTTTGATGTGCTGACGATCGGTTTCGTTAGCAACCAATCCTTGCTGAAACGCGCTGAATTCGTGAATGGAAAGCTCGACACGTAATGACTGATGGAAACATTGAAAGACCCGCCGCCATCAATCGATAATTTCATTCTCGCCTACGGTTTTTCAATTCTCTCACTTCTCACGGTTAAACGCTAGCAAATTCGAATATCTGCTTAAATATATATTTTACCAAAGAATGTAATGTCAACGTAACACAACGGAATAATCAGCCGTTCAAGAGTTAATTAATTACGATGAACTCGAGTGTAATGAGTGCCTCAAAGCAAATCAGATGATCATTGTAGATTAATTGAAATTTTAATTAATTAATCAGTAACTTTAAATTTCTTTTTTGATTTTGGATAATTTATTTCAAAAATTGTCTTGCAACAAGGACTTCTGCAAGGATAAAAGTAAAAATCATATTTTTCTTTTCTTAGAACCTCCGCAGCAATTTGTTATGAAGGATTTTTCAATCCCAAACCCGAATGGAATATTATCCTCTTTTGTAAACAACTTGTTAGATCTATGATCTTAGATCGTATACCAACCCTCAACACAACAACTATATTCCCATTTGTTTGTCCTTGCAGATAAATCTTATCACGACGAAATCTCAAATCTTAAAAATTAAAATTAATCGTTCTATTTTGAGCTATAAATAAATGCTGTGTTTTTTGTGTTTGGGCGAAACACTCGGGAAATTATTAAAATTACATTCGACGTGAAAAGGACACGTAGGACACGCGTCCGCGTGCGCAGCACGCTAATATTCAGCGCGATTTACGCCGCGGGTGGTTGACGAGACGTTTTCATCGCTGAATGTCTTAATTTTCATTCAGAATTAGTTCGTTTCCAAATAATCACTATTATTATTACATATAATATTTAGAAAATTTATTACAAACCGAAAAATTATGCATTTTTACTTTGGCCAGCGCTTTCATTGGTTGAAATTCGTGTGTTGATGAATAAAATGCTTGAAACATTGTCAAAATATTCATGTTCAAGTTATATTTAAAACGAATCTATTTGTACGCTCATTGCCGGAACTTACTGCGCGTTGCATTCGCTGCCAAAAGCACTTAGGGCAAAAATGCAGCATCACAATATGTATGCAATGAAACTTTTGGTACATATTTTATGTACTTTACTACAAATGAATATTATTTTGGTTTGTTTGTGGTGTGTTATTTAGTTATTATCTGGAAATTTATTATCGTTTTGTTTTAATTTGTTTGCTGGATTATAAACACGTGTATTGATAAAATGTATAAATAATAATAATAATCAAATTCAATTAGCGTTAAATTTTAGTGTAATCAAATGGAAATTGAATGAAATGTGTAGGTAACTTGAATATTATTCGATGCTTTTAATTAGTACAATACTTACATTACGTACTTACAGAGAATTCGGAAATTTGAGCTTTAGGAAAGCTTACAAATGAAAATACAAAATAATGAGCAATGAAATGTTATATAAGCACGTTACTATGGGCCTGTCGGAACTTCGCATAGGAATAATTGAAGAATGTTTAAAATTTAAAAATTTATTGGACATGTGAATTATTTTTCTAGAAGTTTATCTATTTTATTCAAATAATTGCTTCATATTATTATGCATTATTAGAAATGTGATATTTATTGGTTTTTAATTAATAACTCGGAAACTATTTGCACTAGAATGATGAATCTTTCATAAATTGATTCAGAATTAGTGTTTGCATATAATTATGCAAAAAAATATGTAAATCGTAATTATACACAGAAAGTTATAAACAATTAAAGTTGATATTTGGTTTATAAACAGAAATTTGACATTTCTTTCTTTTTTAATTAATAACTCATAAACTATTTGCACTATATTGATGTTTCTTGTATTAATTGATTCAGAATTAAATTCTCCATATCACTGTACAATAATTTTGTCAAACGTAATAATACACTAAAAGTTACAAGCAATTAAAGTTGGTAAATAGAAATATAACTAAAATTACCAGCTAATCGGCTCATCTAGACATTATCTACAAAATTTTATTAAAATCGACCAGCCGTTTTTGAATTAATCGAACATATACACACGCACATTCATTTTTTTTTATGCGATATGGTAACAAAAAGTAATTTACGCCTGCGCAATAACATTTAAGCCATTATTCAATCGCGCTTTCATCTGTACGCATCTATGGCTACGAAAATAAAATAATTTATTATCACAATAATTTGTCTGGAATGAACCACTGCCGAATTTCAGCACGATCCAGCTTTACGATCGTGCCGGCGGCTCTCCTGCCGCCGCCTGCTGACCTTTCCAATAGTTTCGACGTTAACTGATTTCGTCTGCGCCAATCGCGAAACGCAAACATCATACATCAAACATCAGTATAACAACACTCTGCACACACATACACACACACACACACACACACATATATATATATATCTACACTAAACAAACACCGACGCACGTAATGTCGACTTTTATTACGTGCTTCAATAAAAAACAATAAAAAAAGATCAAGCCAGACATGGTCAAAGTCATCAGGATGATTCAACCAAACATCAAAACACAAATTATAAAAATAGATAAAAATTTATACAATTTGTGCAGAAATTAATTATTGTACATTTGCTTGTTGTAGATTTAATCATGAGCAGCATGGATAGCGGGGATTGCGAGACAGAAGAAGATTCAGCCCCCGAGGCATGCGTTTCACCCGGAGGTTCACAGCTTCCAAGGTAAGTCGTCGAAAAAATATTACGTAATTAATTAGAATTATAATTATGTAAAAACAATTTAATTTGTTTATGCTACACCACAAAATATTATTTTATTAATAATTAGGTAGATGAATTGATTTATCATTGAGATTTATTTAATTTATTTTATATTTGCAATTTTTCAATGAGTTACTTCTTTGAGTATTTATTGGTAAAAATGAATTTTAAGAGCTTTTTGTTGCTGGGCTTTCCGACGGTGTTTATTTGTATTATTCTTCATGTTGGACGAAGAATATGTACTGTACTAATGTACACGGTACGATGTTAATTACAGTGGCATAAATTCACGGACACGAAACGCAAAAACGAACCGAAAACGAAAAAGCGAAAAGAGTAAGCAAATAAGATTCAATAATAAAAGAAAACAAGGATTAAATAAATAAACAAGTAAGAATAACGAGAAAAATGTTCAATATGCTCCGCCCACTTTACTTAAGCAAGGGATTCATTTTGTTTGGTTGAAAATGTGACAGGATGCAAGAATAAAAGGATATTTTTAGACAGAAGTTATGAATATTCGAGTATAACTCGACAACAATTTATTTCATATCTTAAATTTTTGAGGATAATTATTTGGTATGAAATTCGAGTTTAAAATGAAGAAATTTGAGTGATATTTGATTTTTATCAAAAGTTACACACATTTTTAGGTTAATTTTCTAAAATTTTAAAAACATCAACTTTAATTGCTTGTAACTTTTAATGTATTATTACGATTTACAAAGTTCTTGAGCAGTTACATGCAGAATTTAATTTTGAACCAAATAATATAACAAACATCATTATAGTGCAAATAGTTTATGAGTTATTAATTAAAAAGGAATAAATATCATATTTTTTATCTTCATTCTTTCAACATCATCTTTAATTGTTTATAACTTTTTCTGTATTATTACGATTTACATGTTTTCTGCATAATTGTATGCAGAATTTAATCCAGAATCAATTTATGAAAAATTCATAATTCTAGCGCAAATAGTTTTCGAGTAATTAATTAAAAACTAATAAATATCAAATTTCCACTCTTACCCTATACCTAAACATGCTTATTATGCCATATTATGCACATTAATAACATAATTTTATCCACCAATTCTTTAAACTGCAACTTTACACACTCTAACAACAAATTTCTAATTACTTACAAAAAATGCGCTTGAACGTTGATCCGTCGCGTCGCCAGACATGTTGCGCGCCGTTGTTTGTCTACTTACGTCCACACTGTATGCGCTCGCGTTTTGTTTCGCGCGCGCCGGCGTCCGTGAAGCCAGTGCAAGCGCGAATGTGTCTGTGTAGATTAGAGTCCTTGGTGTATCAGAGTCCGCATCATCGGTTCAGTTGCGTGGAAACAGCGGCGCGGTTCGGCATCGTTCGTCGTTGTCGCGTCGTCGTCCGAGTATAGAGGAGCATAGCGGTAGCAGGAGCCAACAAGCGCAGTTCGCCGATTCAAACACCCGACACTCGTCCCGCCAGTCGCCAGTTTCAATTCGAGCGCGACGCGAACGTGTGTGTATATTAAATAATAATAAAAAAAACAACACAAAACACACATATGTGTGCATGTATTTGATTTCGTCAGCGTTTTGCTCAACTCGCGCGCTTTGGAAAACATTCACACTCAACTAAAACAAGTTTGTAATAAAAATTCAACAATTTTTTCTCGAACTTGCGGCGCAAAGTCAAGTGTTGTCCTTGGTGGAGGTGCCGATTGCCGTGTGTTCTACAGGTGGCTGACCGAAAAGAAAATGCCACGAACTGTTTACACAAAATATTGAGTTTTATTTTTTACTCACCGATTGGATTATGTGGGTGTATTATTATCACAGTGATTGGGATTAAATAGAATACAATCAGGAAGAAATCATGTCGTGGAATGATCAGGGGGCGAGCACCGCCGGCGGCGGTGGTTATGTGACAAATGGCAACTGTCACACAACGTACAATCCTCCGATGAACCACTATATGAACATGCTCGATCAGACGTGGTACAACGACATGTTGGCGGCGAATTACAATTCGATTGCGGACCAATCGTCTAGGTCAGTTACAAACACACAACATAACCTATAATATAATATTACACATCAACGCCATCTATCGGTTAAAAAAGTAATTAAAATTTGTTTTATTTTTTGTTTTATTTTGTTTTGAAGTGAATTATTATTTGTTTTGCGCTCGAGACGTCTCGGATGTGTTGTATTATCAATTATTTATCACATGCATAATGCATGATTGTATCCTGTTTCTTGGTACAGAAAATTTTTATTTTATTTGTAAGTTACGACGTTTTCTTTGAGATTTGCTTATAAAATTATTCGTCATTTGTTTTCGTAGAAAAACTGAATTAGATACGTAAACATCTCCGTATGTAAAATGGTTGTTTAAATATAAAACGTGAATGTTATCTTATTAAATCTATCAAAAATCATTGATTAAATCCAGCATCCAAATTCAATTGGTGCATGCGCCGGAGCATCGATATAAATTCACGTTTCATGCGATCGAGATGAATCTTTTGATCAACACTGCGAAGTGCAGTATGTATGATATCGCGATGGTATGCTTATCGCGAAGTTTTCATGTCTGGCCATGGTTTTGCGATAGCACAGATAAAACGTATTGCTAATTATATACGATTCACCCTTCGCATTTTTCTGAAATAATATATTTCCAATGAAAAGCGATGCACTTGATTACATTATGCGTTGTGTGTGATCCGAATGTCCTGAAAGTGACGCGAGTGTTCTTTATCGGCACAACACGTTCGAGTGTTTATAAACAATAATGTCGCTGCGCGATAATAATATTTATCCTTTTGCATTTTCACGGAAATGCAACGGGTTCTTGTAGAAAGGTCATGGAAAAGGTCAAGACGCGATGCAGTTTGCACATATAGGTACAATAAATACACTCTCGAGTTGATAACATTGCGACGCAATAGAATTTTCCGTTAGATTTTATATCAAATCTCAACAGACAATATTTTGTTTAGAAATGTGAAAATATTAGATTAAATCCGCCTAGATTTTTATTTTTAAAAATGCGGAATTTGTTATAAAAGTCCTAATTTTAATTTAAATTTAAATTTTTCTCCGTAAAACTTTCATCCCTTATTTCACACCTTTTTACTAAAATTTTTGCAACAAAAAGTAGCTTATATTCTTTTCCATAATCTAAACTATCTGCACTCCAAAATTTATCGAAATTACTTGAGTGGTTTTTGCTTGAAAGCGTCAGAAACGAACAAATTCACATTTGCATTTATACCTAATATATTATTAGGATTCTACGGATGTAATTTGTGTGGCCTAGATGCATTTTTTCTGGTGTTTTTGTATTGCTAAAGCACACTTCGCACATATTTTCCACTCTAAATTAAATCGAATGTTTTGCCGTCGCCCAGACCTCTCCACTGCGTCGAATCATGTCTAGGTTGGCCTTCAGACTCGCTGGCCACTTTATATTAACCTACTGGTTTGAGCTGGCTGCCGACGGCGACGGCGGGATGACGTGTTCTAGGAAACTAATAATATCGCGAACGAATAGCACGCACTCGCCATCCCAGGCGAAGTGATTCGCGAGAAAAACTTCCCGGTACATCCTAATAGCACGATAATAAACTTTGACACTGCAATCTCGGCCACACGCACAACACACAAGAATTTTTATAGACTACTCGTGCATATAAGCCACACATAACCTAAATTTAGTTCCTAACTTATTATACTTTATACGTTTTGCAAAAATTATGGCGAATAGGCGACGAAAACGAATGCAGATTTAAGTTTTGGCAGCGTTTTAATAAAGTACATTTCAGGTATGAGAGAATTAGGATTATTTATTACTGTAGCAGGATGTTTGGCGAGACATTCACGTCGCGAATAAAACTTGAAATTTATGCATCTATCAGCGCATAAATAATAATAAATAAAAACACCGCTAGATTTTTTTGATTCATCGAGTTTTTTTTTTTCGTTTGGGTGGGATTTCGCGACCGTGAGTGCCTTGAACTCGCCGCCATGCTCATTTATATAAGCATCGAATAATGAACTGTGAACGACGGTCACAGGTGTGCTCCACAAACATGGCAAGCACATTTTAGCCGCTTTAATTTTTTTGGATTCAACGCAAATTAGGAGGTATATTGCATATTAAGTATGGAAAGGTAGGAAAGTGACGGGAATTGACGTAAGTTTGGGGGTTAGGATAATGTTAAAGGTGGCTTCTGTTTATAAAGATTAATAATTTGAATAACTACGAAAGGAGAAATTTATTTTCATGTATTTCTAAAACTTAAACTAATTTCTATTTGATTATAATCACATTTGTTATTGATAAAACATGAATTTTCACAAAAATCATGTTGAGATGTTTTAACATTTATTTTCTTGAAGTTTTCGAGTATTTAATAGGTATTCTGCTATTTGATGTGAAAGAAAATCAAAAATAATTGAATATTATAAAAATCCGAATTTTCTTCTGCTACACTAACACAGATGGCTTTATTTTTCACCCTTAACCACAATGAATATACCTAACAAACATACATAACCTTAAACTATTCTATTTAAAAGTAATGCAATTGCAAACAATTTTCCCATTTTAATAAAATCTAAAGTTTACATCTCCAAAATATCAAAATCAGGTGAAATTAGTAGTTATACCCAAAATAATGCATGAAAATCATAAAAAATCCAACATTTCCATAAACAATAAAAGAAAAAAAAAACTGATACTTACACGAAACTTAATGATTGTTACTAATACCAGTCACGTAACTAACAAAAATTCTCAAAAAACCCGACGATAACACAGTAAAACTTGAATATTAATAAATAGATGAGCTAAATATCGCTGCGTTCCGTGAAAAACCTTCAAACTTTTATACTGATCGTTTCTAAAATGTAAAACACATATTTTACCAACTCGACTCATCCTTGTTACACGGTTACATTGTGTATTTACAGAGTTGTGTGTTTATTGTTCGCTTTTATACGGCGCGCTCACGGTTTGCTCACTACTTAGCACGTTAAGTAAGTTCCATTAGAATATTTGGTGCACCTTACGCGCGGATTCTACTCGGCGGCGACGCGCCGTAGACGAAATCTTTAAATATTCGCCTTGACCTATACTAACTGGCGTGCTAGTAACACATTTGTATTTCATTTTTTTCACAGACTACCACGTCTAAAATCAATTTTATTCAGGACTAAAATTAGATTAAACTGAAAGTTTTTATGAAGAAATTTTAGATTTTTTGAGGTTATGTTGTATTTGGAATGGGTTAGGACACTGCGCCGTCGTGTAACCTAGGCCACACACGTCACAGATGTTAATTTACTTACACATTACATACGGTTATGTAACTAAACGCTCGACATGTTTTAAAGATGTTTCTACATGGAATAAAACACACATTGATGTAATATTTTCTAAATATTTTACTGTCGCCATCTATGGGATATTTTAAGACTCATTCATCGCATGAATAGTTTTAAATTTAGATTTTATGAAAAATAATCAATATCCTCGCATGCACATCGCGCACATTGTTACAATTCTCGTCGAATTGCGCAGCAGGATTGCTTGGAAAAACAAGTTAGAACAAAAACCAATCGCCTACACTTTGACGGCTACGCCCTGAAGCTTTAAATATGCAGCGGGTTGCTTGTTTTTTATTCTCGCCCCCGTTCTATGTCTTCCCTTGTAGGCAGCTAGGTCACTGCGGTTCGTGGTAACCTAGGCTGAGGGAAAAACAGAGGAAATGCGACGAGGTGCGCTTATTATCCTACTTGCTGCTCGGATATCGTCGATAGTATATGTTATGCAACGCGAGTACTACTCGAACGGATGCGGCATGAATAAGTTATATCGCGCTGATGTCGGAATTTCATATTGCAATTTAATTTTCAAACGCGCAGGAAAATATTTATTTTATATATAGGTTTTCCGTATGAAAACTGTCAACGTAATTGTTATTTATTCAATGAAAATATGGCACTTATTAAAAATGCATCTAATAATATATGGATGGAAATGCGTAAATTATTTTAACTGACAATTTGAAACATCGTTGAGTGTATAGAAATGACAATTGTAACGTTGGAGGCAATTAATATACGCTGAACGATGCAAATTCAATGTTTTGCCGATTGCAGTCGCGGTAATTATTATTACACCGACGCGTACGCCCGCTGAGTAAAACACACGCACGATGCAAATTAATTTTATCTATTTTTATAATTTGAATGTTGCATCACGCCAGCAACATTGCTGACTGTCGCGCCAAGTCCGTATTTAGTTGCATTGCTGCCATCAATCTGTCTGCGCTATGCACGGGGGTAATTTAAGGGGCACACCTAGTGTGAAATTTTCAAAAAATCGAAAATTTTTTTTTACCATATTTCGATAGGTTATACCTTTATAAATGACATACTAAAATTTTAGCTTGATATCTGAAATAGTTTTTGAGTAACAGCCATTTGAAAGAGTAGCCGCTCGGCAGTTAGATAGTTGCATTTTATCTTTAAACGTGTTTTTCTCGAAACAGCATTTTTCGAATTTGCTGGCATGATTACTTGAAGACAAATGATCCGATCGCTATCAAATTTTTTTTGCATCTCCTCTATATAGTTCTCCATACAATGACCCTCCAATTTTATGATCTGATTAAAAATCGAATTTTGACAGGCAAAAAACGACCAAAATTTTGGGAAAAATTTAACTTTTTTATTCAAAATGCCGCCATTTTGTCAATTTTTGATTTTTTTGTTCGCCCGAGGGTCATTGTATAGAAAATATGTTTTAGTTTAAGAAGAATTCTTTCTGTTTGGTTTTATCGACGGAGAAGGCTGCAATCACGCCAGCAGTGGAGGACCTTTTTTCTTTGGCGCCGCCGGAGATCGCGTATCATTTCAAAACTAATTAATATTTTATTTCAAAAAATTTACTGTGTATTCACAAAACATGTATAAATGTACCCTCAAAATTTTAAATAGGTGGATTCACTAGTTTCCTTTATATTTAATTCCAAAAAATGGCCATTTTTTAAGTCGTAACACTAGGTGTGCCCCTTAATGTAGAATATTTGAAGGTTAAAATTATATACTGAGATCTAGCGCCATCTCAGGGGGGAAATATAATCATAACTCTGATTTATTCTTTATTTTAACTTTCATTCCTTATTTCCTTATGCTCTTTTCCATACTTAAATCTATCTTTTCACAAAATTTTATCAAAATTGGTTCAGTAGTTTTTGCGTTAAAGTGTAACAAACATCCATCAATTCCCAACAAACTTTCGCAATGCATTTAAATCAACCGAAAAGTTTATTTTTTCAAGTTAAACAATTATTTTTCTGTGTGAAAGTGTCACAGATCAATAAAACAGACACCACTTTGTTTGTGTTTTGACATCTTCTTTATTTTAACACCAAACATTATTGTTTTGACTAGAAACTTCTAAAAATATTGCCAAAAATGATTGAAAATATTGCCTAATGAACTTTAAACACTTGTTATTTCAGCTGTGTCTAAATATCACACATAAACAAACAGTGTTATATATTTTTCTAATACTATACACGTGGAAATTGTATAAATTGATTAATTATAAACCAAATGTGTGCAAAATTGCTAATGCACCCAAAATAAAACTTTACGAACATTTTGTTACAACTGATAAGTGATACCGCCGTAAATTTAAATAACAAAATACATTATTACATTTCAATGACGTATTTTAGAATTTTCCGCCTATAATTTATGGTTTGAAACACGAAAAAATGTTAAACGAAAATGTTTCGAATTATTCAACAAGAAACCAAAAATCATTTATGCGGAATTATTACGTCACAACTCAATTAATTAATGTTTTTAATTCGTTGTCAAGTGTCAACTCGTCAACTGTACTGTAAGTAAAGTCAATGCGTACAAAATTGTGCGTTACTGTACGCATGATACGCGTACTTGAAGAGCGGAGCATATCAGCAGCTGGATGTTTATCTGATTAATTCAATTTAATGTAGGTCAAAAAGTGAAAAATGGCGCTTGCGCCATCATCATGCACTCATTCACACTCTCAAAGTCAAATTTTAGATTATTTTTAAGCTTCTATGAATTATTTCTTGGTTTTTTTATATTAAGCTTAAAAATAGAAAAAATCAAAATGGCGCCTGCTTGGTGCACTATGCATCAAACGCACAAATCATTCACCATTCACCACAAATTGATCTAATTGAAAACGCTCATAAAACTGGTCGTTAATGGATTATTAATGTCGCCTCGAGTGTCCGTGACGACATTTCAATAAGGTCCCACTAGTTGTTCGAACATTCGGAACTACTTGACAGCTCGCGTAATTCAAACAACAAATAACAAGCAATCGGTAATAATCTCAATACGAAATTTACATCATGCATGAGCATGTAATTAACAACATCGCCGGCATCAAGAAAATAATAATTGGTTAAGCTTTGCTTCTCAATTGAGCGGCTGATTGAATAACTAGTGTGCTAGCATAACAAGACATCCCCCTGGAGCAATTAAACGTCGACGATATGCGTAACATTTAGCTAATGAACTAATACACACGGAAACCTTACGCTACTGCATACGAGTAGAATCACAAAGGATGACTGGATGACTAGGAAGTTATTCAACGCTAATCAGCATTCAAGATTTTCCCAGATTGTTCGCGGCCGTTAAATTTGTTGTTTGATGCGCCAGCGTCCGGTTGCAAGATGGCGGGCGGCGAGCGCGAAGCGCACTAGTTGTCATCTTGTCATGGCTGACCTAATTCGAGCGGGAGTTTATCGCGGCCTTTGTTATTTTACGAATGCAGCCGCGGATTCCGGTCACTCGGATAAAATGTTACGCAATTGCCATAACAAACCGTTTATTATCAAGGAACTGCAACATGATGAGTTGGAATTTTATTTTTAGGTTATGTTGGGTTAGACATGGAATTATTTTAGGTTTTGCACGCGCAGAATTTTTTTAAAAGCAGTTTAATGCTATTAATGCTATATATTATTTTTAAAAGATCAGAAAATGCTAAGAGTGCACTTTTGCGCCATCTTGACTTAAATTTTGAAGCCAAAACTTTGATAAAATCTCCATTCCAACTTTTATTCTTTGTTTTACACCGTCTAAGTCAAATATTTGCAATAACAAGTAGTTTACTTGCTTTTGCTTGGTTAAAATTGGTGGTTTATGCGCAAAATCATCAAAAATAAGCTATTTCTCGACATAGGCAACCAAAGTTACATTAAATTAATTTCTCTTCCATTTTTCTTTGCAGTAATAGTCGAGAGCAGAGAAATAAGGCTGAAAAGATGCGACGCGACAAGTTGAACTACTACATATCGGAGCTGGCAGGACTGGTGCCATTGATCTCCACAAGTCCCAAACGCATGGACAAAACAAGTATCCTGCGACTGACTGCAACACATCTTAGAATCTACCAAAGTAATTAATTTTAAAATAAGCTCTTCATTTTGACTGTATACTACTTATTAATTTATTAATATTAATTTTCCAGCATTAGTAAACGGCAATTGCGAACGTATGAATATGCCGCGTGAAATCGACCAGATTGTGCTGGAGAACTTGGTTTGTGAGCAACTCGGCGGGTTTCTCATGATCCTCGCCGGTAACGGCAAGGTGATATTCGTTTCCCCTACGGTGGAGAATATATTAGGACATTTACAGGTATAATACACCTAAAAGTATAGAAAACATGTATTATTATTGAATTTTATTCATTGCAGACTGATTTAATGGGGCAATCGGTCTTCAACGTGATCGCCCCGGATGACCAAAGCCGATTTAAGACTTACCTTCGCACAGACCTCGTTACAGAGTCGGATTGGAGGAAGTACTTCAACCTGCGGCTGCGGCGCGCTGGACCACGCAGTGAATCCCCTGTATATGAAGCCATTGAGGTGATGGGTGTCAAGCAAGTGACGCGGAGTCACCTCCCTGAAGCCGAGTCCCATTCAAGAGATTTACAAGCGGTGAATACCGATGTGAGTTCAGCTACAATCAAAATTTAAATATTTATGATTAACGTGTGATTCATTTGTTTAGATGTGGGTATTCTTTATGCGTCTAAATCGTCCCGAACCAATCACGGATCAACTGATGGAAGCCAGTAAAGACGAGTACGTCACGCGGCATTTGATCGACGGACGAATCATCAACTGCGACCAGCGGATCTCTTTCATTGCCGGTTACATGATCGAAGAGGTGTCTGGCCTCACCGCATTCAAATTCATGCATCGCGATGACGTCCGATGGGTGATGATTGCGCTAAGGCAAAGTAAGCACACGCCGCCATTTTGTTTCATGTATTTTACGTCTTAATTGACTGCAATCTGCGTCGCATTTAAGCTAATTCAGCGTAATTCTCATTTATCAGCGCATTAACTCGGCGATAAGTAGTTTTCTTTGATTGCACGACTTGCATATGAGTTTTCATCGTGCATCGTGCGCCGGGAAATAATTGCAAAGTTATGCAACTAATTTGTGGCGTGGTATGCCTATTTATAAATGACCTTAGAAATGCAGCTCGGGATCATATAAACAACTTTATTATTGAACTGTGTGCGGCGTTGTTATTCGCTGATTGTTTGTCTACTAGACTCTTCAATCATAGTTTTCGATAAAATGTTGCTTATAGAAATCGTAAACTGTTCATATTTCAACTGATAACGCGCTTATCTCACCAAAGTGCAAACCGTCAAACTAACAATTTTTGCATATCTAGTTTAATTTCTAGAAATTTTATTTTGTATAGGCAACCAAATACACACTAAACTAATCATTTTTTGTTTGTTTTAGTGTACGACAAAGGTGAAGCGAGAGGAAACTCTTGTTACCGATTATTATCACGGACAGGACAGTTTATCTACCTACGGACGTATGGTTTCCTCGAAATTGACTCAACAGGCATCGTAAAGAGTTTCATTTGTGTAAATAAACTCGTCACGGAGAAAGAAGGCGTCAAACTCATCACCGAAATGAAGCAACGATATTCTCCGTTGGTAAAATCCTCCCCACCTCAATTACAAGTAAGTTTTGTTAG
Organism: Dalotia coriaria; assembly: GCF_025399875.1. Lineage (NCBI taxonomy): Eukaryota > Metazoa > Arthropoda > Insecta > Coleoptera > Staphylinidae > Dalotia > Dalotia coriaria. Next base: position 15,617 of record NW_027045454.1, on the reverse strand, counting down.
TGTTGATAAGAATATTTGATGATTTATCGAATAATTCTTTATAGTTGACAAATGAAGAAGCGACTGGAAGTGTAGAAGATCCTATGGAGTTAGAGGAGGCAATCGCGACGTTATTGTCGAACTTACCGTCCCCGGATTCGGAAACCTCCGATCAAACAACGCATGCGTCTAGCGATGGTTTGCGCGATTGTCCGTCAACACCATCCGCTGGCAGCATGTCGCCATGCGATACCTCGTCAAACGCGTCCTCTCACCCACCGTTACCACCACCGTCAACAGGCAAAACCATACCGAAGCGCCCGCCTAGCGTTGACCCAACAGCGCCGCACAAACGCATCAAAATCGAAGCGCCAGTGCAGGTGACGTCGCCGGCGGCGTACAACCATCGGCAACAGCGGCCATTTAACGGCTACACCGATGAGCATAGGTGATTCTCGCTGCGTTGAGTTTCATACATTTCATTAGGTTTCGGTCGAATACGACATAACACAAAATGGCGGACCGCGGGCGCCGAGACAAAGTGAGAGAGAGAGACGATTGTGTAAAAGATTGTAAACAGTGTGTGCGTGTATATTGTGCGTGCACTCACTTTGTTGTCTGCAAATCTGTATTGGTGCCATTTATTTCTATGAGACTGAGACAATTTTCGGAAGACGTGAAGGAGGAGGAATTACCTATTACTTCAAACAAAATAAGACTGGAAAATTTATTCATTACTACCGGATGAACTTATCAGATTATATACGATTCAGAATTTTAATGCGAGATGCAAGCAAACACAAATACTCTGGCGGTAATTATTTTATTGGTAAGAAAATACGATTAGGATGATATACCAAAGATAGAAATTTAAAAAAGCGGACGCAGGAATGTATTACTATTGGCATTTACAAATCGCGAACGGAAAGATTGAATCGTAACTTGCTCAAAAACAATAATAGCACGCGGAAGTCGTTTCGTAATCGATGTTTGATTCGGTGTGTGTACACATTTCAACTTTCAACTTGTAATACGTACTTTAATGACATTACTCAAAGCCACTAAACCCGATATTTCTATATATCCGAGAGCAGACCAATACAATCGTCAATGGAAAACGACCTTTATTTCACAGACAAACAATACAAATCATGCGAATGATTGTTTACGAACTGTAATCCCCCAACGCAAAACAAGAAATGAATTTATATGCTGATAAATATGAATATGATAAATATGTAAATACGATTATTGTACTATCTATTGTATAACTTATTAATTTAGTGTATCTGTGATGAATATTCTTTTTACTAGCGCATAGGTTTTATATAGTTTTAGCCACACCTCCCCCGCGCGCATTATCATCGATATCCGAAGATGTCGGTGTTTTGATTATTACTGTAATTACGTTTTAAATTGATTCATGTTTTTGTTACATAGTACAAATTAATGTTTACGAATGATTGCCGGATAATATGCAGAGGAAGCGAGCGTATGTTTGTATAATTTTTTGTTATGTACAAAATCATTTTTACATAGAACATGTTCAATGTAGACCAACAATATCTTAACAATCTTATTCACTATATTTATGTACTAACTAGATTTTGCAGCCGGGCGCGCCACTCCGGATAACTGCAACCCAAAAAAACTATAAATGAAAAAACGACTGATTAAAAACAAAACTAAATTTAATGAGAAAAAGACAATGAATTTTTGTAAACGTTTACATGCACATCGACGAACGCTACGTACGAAAACAATTCGACATTTTACTATAATAAGCATTGGAGTTGCACTTATCCGAGCGGCTTTCATTGGTTACTAGCAATTTATTCACTGAGTACCTTTAAATAGAAATAGATTTAATACTTTTTTTTGATTTTCCTACAACTACTTATTTATGTAACAATGAAAAGATACTTCTTGGTAGATTTAATTCGATACAATTCATGCAGAGTGTTGTTTTACACATTCAAAAACAATACGAAACAAAAACTAAAGGCAAAAAGTGTATACAAATAAAAATACAAGTTGAAAATCTGTAATATTTGTTTGTAAAACAACGGAATAAACCAATTTTTATTTACTTAACCTAAGACACAAAGAAAAGATCCGCCATTTTGCAATTGTATCTATTAATCAACGCCACCCTGTATATATGTGTGTGTGTGATGTGTGAGTAATGTATATTTTATACATGTTGTTATTCTTATACTTATTCTGTATACTGTATACATGTGTACATAAGTTTTATTGATCAAACTGAAAAGGTTGTGTTAGTTTACAACGCAAGTGATTAATTAATATAAAATATGATAATGTTGGATGAAAGGATCTTGGAATAAGTTTGCCAGTCAAATTATTCATCATTCATTGAACTGCAATATGAATTCGTTTGATTTTTCAATGTAAATGAATTCTTATTGTAGCACAATATCCTTGATTGTTGATGATGATGGTTGATGATTCAACAAAATAGAATTTAATCAATTTAATACTATCGACTATAAAAAATATCGAACTCAGACAAATATTACTTTATTTTAACATTGTATTTTTGCTCGCACGAATCGCCAATGGCAACCTGCTGCCTCCTCCTCTCGCCTCTTTCACCTTGACTAGCTGATTCTGATCGCGTGTCTCTGCGCTGCGCAGGTAATAAAAGATATGTGGAGAACGTGTTAAATTATATGCATTTTATAGTTTATATACCGAGTCGGAAGACGCAGGTCGCCATTGTCACGGCGCTGTAAATAGAGCAGCATCATGCTTAAATATGTTACATTATACATTTGAATGTTTTCTTGTTTTTGGTAATCTTATAATTACGCTCTCCTGTTAGTTTATTCCAATTTTCTCTTGCTTCGCGCATTCTGTAATCATGTAAGTAAAATTATTTTTTAATCTTTATCTCTTATTATTGCACTATGTACTCTGATTCTACTCTATATAGATATCTTCGATCGGGTAAGCAGTCTCTATAAACTTTTGATAGAACCTTTGGAAGGCACGCCTGGAATTAAAACAACGTCGATGTTTTTTAATGTTTTTAAGTTTTTTTAGAGAAGATTGATTACTCACCCAACTCCTTCAGCAACTGGTCGCGTCGAATCCGTGCCCCTAAACACGTGGCAAGCGAATCTTTGAAGTGTAGGATGTTTGGTGATGAAACCAAGATAGCGGTGATCGCGAGGATGAAATGCGCAGAACGAGACGTTCTTGAGCGAGTAGAAGTAGTCTATACATGGATTATCAGACTGCAAATATCATAAATCATTAATAATCTTTTAGGAAAACATATACAATGCAACATACATTTCTTTTTCGTCTATCTACCATGCGTAAACCTTGATCGGACACTTCCAAGATACATGGCTGCGGTTCCGGTTCAGTACCACTATTACCAACCACACGCCGCACGGCCTGACACACCACCGACGTCCCCTTGTGAGCAAGTGTCTCCACCGAACCTAAATACCCCAACAAATAACGCTCGCGTCTGCCATGTTCGCAGGACGAGTCCCAATCGCTGTAGTCACTGTCGACAGCATACGCAGATGGAAATATACCCATTCTACCAGTGCGTAGATTAACACCCTCACACCATAAATCATCAGCTTCTTTTTGAACATAAATCGGATCGCCAATCTCCACATCGATTTCATCTTCGTGCCGCGGAATAAACTTGTGCAAACCACGATGCGTCGCTTCTAACATGTCTACATCGCTGTAGGGCACACCGCCGCCTGTACCCGGAGACATCCCCAGTAATGGGGACATAGATTTTGGACCATCTGTGGGCGAGTGTGCTGTGCTGTGCCCACTGTCGGCGTCTGTCAGTAGACGATCTGAATCCGGCGAGTCGCTGTCCCACAGGTGACATTTCAATACAAGCAAGGAACTGGGACCACTGCTGCCTGACCCACAACCACCCAATTCATCAGCAAGCGATAACTCACGGGATAACTGGTGTGCGTTTATAAGAGACACAACCGCAGCTAAAATTTTTCAGGATCATAAAAATTTTTATCACTACGAGAAGTAAATAACTTACGTTTTTTGTTTTTGGGAATCTCGGGTAGTTTTCTTCTCCGTCGCTCGCCTGGCCCGGTCCAGGGCACAGCAGCCCGTGGCCCTTGCGCATTCTCCTGCTGCCTGCTGACTCCTTGCGTATCACAGTCTGTTTCCGGGTCGCTCTTGGAAGACGTCGGCGACTCCTCGTCCACCAAGACATCGTGCACTAATCTAAAATATTCGCGCGGGTCAAAGCAATATGAATAAACCATTCGTGGATACACAAATCCTGTCATAAATGACAGGACTCTTCCGCAGCACTCTGGCAGGATCTCTTTTCGCACACATCAATAATCGCAGTACTCACGAGTAAAATGGAGCCGCCTGTTTGCTGGTCGTGTGTAGTGTCCTCTCAAAACTATGTCCGAATTCTTCGAACTCGCTATCTGCCATGTTTATGTTGTTTTTCGCGTGCGTGTGCCTTAAAAGCTAGTATTGATTACAGCGCGCCATGACACGCTGTGCGGCGCATGTGCCAAGGGGGTGGCGGAGAGTGCGCGGCGTGGAACGCGCGCGCTTCTGCAGAACAACTACCCCCGTTCAGGCCTAGGGAAATCCACCCACGCGGAGGGAAGATATCTAGGGCTTTAATTCGTTTAGTCGACGAAATCAAAGTTATCATTCACAGAATGATGCAGAGGAGGTGTATGCATTGAAACAAGATAAATTATGTTATGCGTTACGCCTAGTTAGTTTACAAAGACGCTCTTGATTATCGTGCAGAACCTGCAGTGTCAGAGACGTTTGAATTAAACCAGAAACGGGAACAAGCAACATGCGGGTGGGAATTGTGCAGGATCATTGATGAAACCAATTTGCTCCGAACTTTTCTTCTGGTAGATTAAGTTTTAGGTTGTGTTTTTATGTTTTGTTTTTTATAGGCAACCGATTGTACAAAAAACACTTCAGAAGATGATTTTGTGTTTATATGCTGTCCGAAAATAGAATTTTTGGTCATTCATGACCACGATTGAGCATCATCAATCAACAATCCGTGAAAAGGGTGAAGTGATACAGTTCATTAGCACACCTCGCCACTCGACCGGCGGGCGCTCGTCTCGATTCAGATAAATGTGGAAATGAAAAGTAGAAAAGGGGAAAACAGAGGTGGAATAAAAATGTGGGTTACGTCGCTTTCTTCTTGCGGTGGGCGCTAAGTAATTGAAACCGTTTTACGTTGGGGTTCGCTCTCGATGAATAAACCATCGACTTTTATTCGCGCACGGAAACTCATCGGCACGTTGCTTAAATAAAATCTCAAGAGAATCTATTACAATTCTTTGTTTGCGTTTAAGACAAACACAAGATTTTTCATTTGAGGCCTGTATTTAAACTTTAATTTAATGAAAAAGAATCCTTTGTAGTTTTTAGTAGTGTAATTTGAAGGTTAGAAATAGTAGCTATTCTTTTTCATGATGCGCAACTGGTGTCATCATTGATCCATTGGAAATTGAAAGCAATGTCAGTGTGAACAATGTCATTGTGTTCTTATATTCTTTGAGTGTCGTATATAAAAAGTATATACAACCTACAAATACACCGTTGGGCCTGATGTAATCGAAACTAAAAATAAATTTCGCCGAGTCGCGCATCCCTCGCGAGAAGAGAAGCGAGGCGGTGAGAATCGCGTAAAACCGTGATTCTGCCAATCATGACCGGGTAAACGTGCGCTGCGCGACTTTGCGTCGTCAAACCCTCTATAAAAGGCCAACCGAGGCCCAGGAAGCGCTTCAGTTGATCGCCATTCGTGTTACACATTCACACCTGATGAAATATTAAAATCAACAACTTAAAATCTGTTAAACAAAAGTGAATAAAAATGAGTTCCGGTAAACCCTTGCTGGGTTTGTGGCTGTACCGCAGCGAAGAGGATTGGAGTTACAAAGAGGACGTGCCCATGCCAGCGGTCAGCACAAAGGTAATCACTGATTGCGCAAAGAAACTCATTTCTCACTACAACGCTCACGCTTTGACTTTGACCACGGCACGCACCATGAAGGCGGCTCCCAAACCTGCTGATCCTAAGGCTCCACCCAAATTGGAAAAGATCTCCGTTATATTTACACTGAAGAACAAAGTTGGCGGATTGGTACGGGCACTTCAGTGCTTTCAAGATTTGGGAATCAACGTAGCACACATTGAATCCAGACCATCCATCACCGAAGACAATCAAGTTGATTTCCTCGTAGATGTAGAATGCGAAGCAAAAAAAGTGGAACAACTCGGGAGACTACTACGTCGGGAAGTGGTCACTATGGTCATCGGGACCTATGGAGATGGAGAAAACGATAAAAGTTTTCCACCACCTACACCATTATCGGCAGCTGCTAGTTTTGGTAACAACAAACTCATCTTCACAATAAAATTTTTGATTTCAAAAAAAATAATTAAAAACAGATTTTGATGAAATGCCGTGGTTTCCCAAGAAGATCTCTGACCTTGATCAAGCACAGAATGTCCTAATGTACGGCAGCGAGCTGGACGCAGATCATCCCGGCTTCAAGGACCCAGTCTATCGGAAGAGACGCGAACACTTTGCTCGCATCGCACACAACTACAAACAGTAAGTACCGCCGGCGTCTTGAAAAACACTCTCACACTTACTCCTTGAGTGAGGATGAATGTATTGATAATTGACGCACGGCTAATGTGATTAATTAGCACCCATCTTGCTACCTTTCAGGGGCCAGCCGATTCCACGCGTGCAATATACCGAGATGGAAACTAAAACCTGGTAATGCATTACGTAATTAAATTAAACCTAATAACTTATTAATTATTACCACTTGAAACGTTTTTAAGGGGTATTGTCCTGAATGAATTGTACAAACTGTACCAGAAACACGCGTGTAAAGAATTTTTGGAAAACTGGCCACAGTTGGTTAAGTATTGCGGGTATCGCGAGGATAATATTCCGCAACTGCAAGATGTTAACGCGTTTCTTAAAAGAAAGACCGGTTTTCAAATACGACCGGTTGCAGGATATTTAAGTCCGAGGGACTTTTTGTCTGGGCTCGCATTCAGGTTGTTTCACTGCACCCAGTATATTAGACATTCGTCGGATCCATTCTACACTCCTGAACCGTAAGCATTACAATTGTTATAATTGAAATAAGGTGCTAATTATTGTTTAAATTTAGTGATTGTTGTCATGAGTTACTTGGTCACATGCCCCTACTGGCAAATCCTAGTTTTGCACAGTTTTCTCAAGAATTGGGCCTCGCGTCTTTAGGAGCTTCTGACGCAGATGTAGAAAAACTGGCCACGGTATAACTCAATTAAATTCAAGTTGCTTAAGCATTTCATTTGTTTAATTACTTTTGTAGTTGTATTTCTTTACGGTGGAGTTTGGTTTGTGTAAACAAGATGGCGAACTACGTGTATATGGCGCTGGGTTATTAAGTTCTGTTGCGGAACTACAACACGCGTTAGAAACGCCAGAGAAAATCAAACGCTTCGATCCAGAAGTGACATGCCGAGAAGAGTGCATTATCACCGCGTATCAAAACGCCTACTATTATACAGACACATTTGACGAAGCCAAAGAAAAAATGAGGTTAGTTAACCTATAATCACCTCAAAAAAATTAAATTAATTTTTTTAGGACCTTCGCTGGAACGATCCAACGTCCATTTGGCATTCGTTACAACCCATACACGCAAAGCGTAGAAGTCCTAAGCAACGCCCAAAAAATAACAGCTTTGGTTTCTGAGCTACGTGGAGATTTGTGTATCGTAAACGATGCATTAAAGAAAATCTCCGCACGAGACTCAACACTGGACGTTGATAAAATAGCCAACTTGTTACAAGTAGGCCTCAATACTACAGATGGCGCTGAAATGACAAAACCCGACGAGCTATGCTAATCTACCTAACCTCATAACATAACCTTCGATGTGTATTTCCCTGTAGTTGTTCCAAAATATTAGAAGTGTGTAAAAAGTATCGATTCATCAGTCTTTATATCACAAAATATTCACAAAATTAAAACATAACTAATGTCTGGACTTAGGCGTCTCCGCCCAGTGCGGCCATGTAATCAACTCTTCATACAACATTTGACCCGGACTCTCCGTGACAGACAATTGTCTCGAGGCGTATAGCTTATAATCCGGTTGGATGTACGACTCGTTAACCCCCAAGGCGATTAAGTTACGTGCGGCGTTGAGTTGTCTTTGCGGTGGCATATAATTGGTAAAAGTACCAACAAACGCAATACCAATACTCCTCTTATTGTAGAACTTCGTGTGGGACCCTTCGGAGGTCCAACCGCGTCCCTCGTAGACATACCCGTCTCCACCCACGAGGAAGTTGTAACCTATATCCCACCAGTTTTGGGATAACATGTGAAAACGTTGTATGGACTTCACCAACAGCGTGCATGATGATTGGTCTGTACAGTTTTCAGTTGCTGAGTGCCATATGACCACCATAGGTACTGGAGTTGTAAGGTTGTCCAAAGCTTGCTTTGGAGGTTGTGCCAACCACTCACGACGTAGAATCATCTTCACTCGTTGCGGAGGAAGCTCAGCAGGATCTATAATTGGGTAAATATCAACAATGTTGCATTATTTTGATTGAATAATGAGTTAAAGTTTAATGTTGACCCAATGGGGCCATGTTTTGATCTCCTCATACAACGCCCTGCCTGGATTGCGCACCGCGTCCACCTGCCGCGCCCCAATCAGCTTATAATTTGCTTGTAGGTACTTAGCTTCCACCCCGTAATTAATTAACTTCATCAGAGTATCTAGTTGTTCTTTTCCGGGTAGATAATCTTCAAAAGTACCAATTAACGCTATACCAATACTCCTAGAGTTGTAATTGAAGGTGTGTGCACCCTCAGATGTCCATCCCCTTCCAGCATAGACATTACCATCTCCTCCAACAAGGAAATTGTAAGATATATCCCACATTTGTTTGCTATCAATATGATAGGTCTGTAGATATCTCACGAAGAATATACAATCACCGATGGTTGTACAGTTGAGTGTATCCGACTGATGGATGATGACAAAGGGCGTTGGTTGTTTCAGTTGGGGCGCGGGTTTGGCAGGCGGTTGCGCCACCCAATCGGTGCGTGTGACCAAGTTATACGGCAAGGGCGTTTCTATAACGTGCAGGTTATGATTGATGCATGAATACAATTTATATAATCAACACGTAATTGTGTTTTATTACCAAGAGGTGGATCGACTGAAGGTCGGCCGAGTTGTTCGTCGCTATCAGTCGGGTATCTGTTTGATGTGTTGCCACCGCGCAGTAAAAGAAACAACAGCGCAATCATTCCAATGATAGCAAGTGTGCAGACTATCGCTGTTATAAGCAACGGTTTGTTGTATCCTAAAACAAACAAATTTCATTACATCTCGGTTACACTTTGCAAATAAATGTGGACATTTTTCTCCTATTTGCTAATTGCGTGTGTAGCCTTTTGTTTTCATTTCAAGTCGAGTTAATTTTAGATTATATTGTCGATGAGTTATGTGCAAATGCAAATATGTGAGTAATAAAACCCAGCAGTCTTTGTGATAATGATAAACAAATTGGTTTCGCGTGTGTGAATTGACGCAGATAATAATTCGGATTATTTCTGTTGACACATGAAGGTAGCTGCTATTATTGCGTGGTGATGATATGGATAATAGAAAAATTTCACAGACAGGAAACAAGATTACAATCTGATATTTTTTATCGCTTAGTTTGTAATTATCGGTTTTGATAAGAACAAATCGCAATAATAAGTTGCGCTGCAAACGTGTTATCGCGCAAATTACCAAAAAAATACAATAAATAAATAATTGCATGCAGTAAACACCATCGTGACTTGAATAGTAATTTATTTATTAATTTTAGCGCTAGTTTTTCGTGGAAGTAGACGGAATGCTCAACTGCTCAGCACACACGTCAGTTAGATCGTTTATTTATGCAAATTCAATGTAAATAAACTGCGAACGCTTAAATTTTTTGTCTACATTGTTAAAATAAGATACGAGAACTCACTTAATTTGCTAATGTGAGCCTTGAGGTTGTTTTCATTTTTGTCTCCGGCTTTGTCCGTTTTGTTATCAATATCTGTACTATCACTTGTGTCTTTATCACATTTTAATGTCCCGTTGGTCAGCGCGCCGCCATTTTGCAGCACGTCCGGCACTTCACCGCCACCATTACCAGCGTATACGATCTTTTTTATCGTCACTGGTCCTTGATAAATGTTCTTTGTCCCCACATGAACATCACTCGAATCCGACACGAAAACATTCGGTGTATTATTGTCATTTCCGGATGGGTTCACTGCAAGGGCATTATCATAGCCCATACTAGGTTCATTCTCATCACTATCACTAGAGCAATCCGAAGATTGTATATAGGTTACGTCTTGTTGTTGATTGAGGTGAACTTTGTGCGGGTGCAGGTCCAGAATGAGGTCGTCCCCGCCCTGGCCGCCATCTTGGGTCGGCGGCCGTACGTCAGGCACTTCCGAGACCATTTAGTCGCCCGCCGCTGCCGCAAACCAGCTTCAGCGAAGCGTGATTAGCTTATTAAAATTATCGAGTGCTATCGCAGCCATGGCGAAAGCGACACTGCGGTTTAGCGAGCCGACAAAATTCCAGTAATCGCTGGTGGGAGGATTGACGCCATCACACACACACGCGCGCACATATACACGCGAGCACCAGTTTCGAGCTCAAGCTAAACCAAGGTCTTGCAATAAACAAGTCACTGGTGATCATAACAATTAATATTTATACAGGTCCTTTTCGTGCACGCAAGTCCACGCTCACTGTTTGTTGCATAAATAAATGCTAATTTTAGTTCGGTCCTGGTTTTACGTAAAATCCCAAGTTCATCATCACAACATCACAAATAACCTCAGATAACCCATAAAGCCTCACTATTTGGTCACAGAATTGACCAGTAAACTCAGTTCGGAATCTCAATATAGTCTTTGTCATAATAATGCTCCCATTTTTCAATTTCACAGCGAATTTTCATTCCGGGACTCATCGTGCCCCCAGTCTGACTGTGACTCAACAATATGTAATCCTCCCGTAGGGCTCCCCACACCAACCCAGTGGTGATAAGCTTCTGCAGCGCCATTTGCATCTTCTTCGTAAACTCATCGTATGAAAAGTTGCCTATGAACGCCACAGCTATACTATGATTCTGCAAATAGTTTATAGCGTTCCAATCTCGTCCCACGTAGATGTTACCATCGCTGCCAATCAAAAAATTGTACCCAATATCAGGGGATCTGTGATCCACCGCATAGCTTTGCAATGATTGCAGAATTCCCGCACAGGTTTCCAGTGAAAAGCAGGGTCTGCTCACGGTGTGTGCGACTATTATATACTTCACTGGTGTTTCCAACAACCGGACGCTAAGCGGAGGTCGTGCACCCCACATTCTTCTTGGAATCATTTGAATTGCCTCGGGATCGAAGGGTAAAGTCTCGTTGTCGTCGTTGTCGTCGCTGGAGGTCGGACACTGGTCGGACATATTTTTATCAATATGTGCCGTTGTGAAGGTAGCATCAGTGCTTGAATCCTGTATGAATATTATCGCAATCGACACGGCAAGTGCGAATGACACCACAGTAATCGCGATTAGGATAATGTTGAATAGTTTTCGACGAGTTTTGAACTGTCTCCATAATGACCATTTATTTGGCGTGCCTGTAATCAGCAACAATAAATACTTCAAGCATAACATAACCAAACTAATAAACTATCTAGTGTACCGTTATTATCTTTTTGTTGATGTTTCGATGTGATAACATGGTTATCACAAGCATTTTCTTTGTGTAGATTCACATCTTTTGATGATGGAAGAGATCCTCTGGAACTATTAATGCTGGAACCGTCTTGTGCGTTTTGAATGATGGTAACCGGACAATGAAAATGTGTGACCGGACCAATGACCACGTCGTTTGAGTTTTCCACAATGTACGTGTTTTGATTGAGCATTAGATCGTCAGCGGCCATTTGAATTTGGTTGTCGTTCGAGAGCACACATCCGGTAGGCTCGTTTGCGATTGTGTACCGATCAACGTTTGAACCGAGATTTGGACTGAGGCACACACTGGGGACGACGTCCGTCGAATACTCCGATTGTTCGATCGTCATTTTGGTTCTTGGTGCGTGTGATTTACCAGCAATGTTAACCAGTGCAAAACGCGCGACGATCGCGTGTTATCTGCTGACGCCGTAATTGTGATTCACATCGTAACCGTTCATTACGGATTGAGTTGTGGTAGAATATTTTCAAGTTTTGTGCTAATGTATTCCCCACTCGCGCAAGGATAAAAACTGCGCGTTCGCGTTATATCGTCGCACCTCGGACTCGGGACTCAAATTAACAATTAAAATTTGAGATTCAAATAATACTTTACAGATAAGATATGTTTCTATGTTTATATTGGTTAATGAGCGTTATGAGTATTAGAAAGACCCGGTAGTTATACATTTTGAGTGTAATTGATTATTGAATTATCTATAATACATTGATTTATCGAAATCATGCCATGTATTCTATAATTATACAAAATGGTTGAGATAAAATGTTATTTTAAGCAACAAAATTTCCAAAAAGAGGGAAAATGACAGTGCACAAAAATAATAACAACAATAGGTCACATTTAATTTATTTTTGGAAGGAAGGGTTATAATTAAAATTATATACATAAATAATTAAATTCCTTGAAATTATAATTTAATGGTAATTTCATTCGACATTCTGTAATCTACATGTAGATACATCACACTTGTGACAAAGCGTGCCCTAAATTTATGTGACGGTGCTACTTATTACATTTAATCAATTAATATAAATTAATTAATTTTTTTATATTATTTAAATAACAGAAAGGAATAATGATCGAGAGATAAATATAACATACAAAAACTATTTATAAATCAAATTGTAGGCAACTCAACATACAGCAGTCATTGCGCACGCTGCAGGCGCAATAGAATGCAATCATGCAGAGGTAGGCACGAGTCGGTCTGTTGGGTTGTTATTCCAGTGATGATTTTGGGATGACTGCGAGACATCACATTTTAATCGGAGCAATTGTATCATACATTGTGTGCAATTTGTCACTTTGATGTTTTGACAAGACTTTATTACACGTGAATATTCGTACAACAGTTTAATTTGTGGTAAGAATCAAATAACTCTTTACCAGATAATCTAATATTTCATCTATCTGATATGAATTTTGTTTTCAATTTGTATTTGTAATAATATTTTCGTATTCAGTGTGTACTGCGGTTCATCAGGCCGCTAAGGTGTTACCCATCACACTCGCAACAGAACCCGACATTACAGGATACAGGTACTTGCATCAAATTATAAATAATAATTTTATTTATTATTTACATTACTATCTTTTGAGATCATTTCCCCGCGGATGCCAGAAAAATTTAACTATTGTGTATCAAAGATCAAATTTTAAGAGTTTTCAAGTGAATGCATTTTTGCCGGTTAGTGTTTGCGTCACTCAACATTGGGGATCACACAAGTGGCAATTGAGTTGTGTTCGTTCAAATCATTCAAATGTTGGTAGCTGTAATACAATAGCAAACTCAAAACTAGTATGTGCCGTCAAAATTAGATGGCGCTAGTGTGCACGCTACTTTCTGGCGTCAATTGTTTCGTATTGCCGATATTAGATGGCGCAGTGTCGGCAGCATCTGCGCTTTTGTAAAGGCGCATGTGTTTCATTTGCTTTTCATTTGCTTCTGGCAGCAACTTCATACACTTTGTCGGATTATAAAATCCGAGCCTTTTGGTTCTAATCCCGCGTGAAATCGAAAATTCAGTGGTTTTATCTTTTGCGCGCCTTTATGCCGCCGATTGCCACCCGCTATATCTTTTCAGTGGCTTCGAATTCTTATCGGATTTTTTTGGTCAGCATTATTTAAATATTAATTCGTGGAAAAATCCACGAGTGTTCCCGGTGGTAAGATTGTCAGCACAAAAGTACTAAGAGTGAGTAACAGCATTTCAAGTTGCAGAAGCACATTTGTGTACTTTATGGATTTTTTTTTAAATATCTAGAATATGAAATATAACATGAAAGTCGCGTTTTTTGAGTAAAATCGTGATGTTATCATTTGCTATTTTCTAAAATTGTTAATGTAAAATCGTTAATGTAAAATAGCGCAATTTTTCATTAATTATAATAATCTAAATTCTGGCACACCTACCTGTGTCATTCAGAGATGGCACTAGCATGAACTAAACATCATAAAATAGAATTGTATTCTTTATTTCTATATTTATTGGCAAACGTTGTAATTCGGCACGAAAATTGTGTTTGTTTTGAACACAATTTACTTTCTTATCGCTTCCGCCGCGTTGAATGTTACGCATGAGATTCCCAAGTGCCGGCGCTGAAATCCCCTCACGCCGCATGCAGCAGATTCTAGTTTTGTTTAGATCGCCGATATTGTGTCTATTGCAATTCGCGCACAAGGTGGCATCGACGCGCCGGCTTTGCGCATCTCTTGCTTTCTTATCGTAAACTGTCGCGTCGTAGCTTGCTCGGCTACGGCATGCACTATCCGATGGTTGCGCCCAGTTGCGTGCCGGTCACTGGGTGGTTGGGTCGTATTTCTCGCGTCGCGTATCTTTTGTTCGGACCTTTGTTTTCTAAATTTACATTATATTCAATTAGCAAACCACTATTTAATTGTAACTACTAGGTGTAGAGTTGTTAAGTGAATCGGATACATGTTGCCCCCGTGTTGATTTATTCAGCTTAGAACCCATCGTGGAGTATATAAGTAAACAGCACAGATTGTTTGTTTTGTTCGACGTGTAATTATAATATTGTCCAAAAATTGAAAAATGTCACTTTTTAGTACTTTTGGTGGCGATTTTTTACCTTTTACTGTAGGAAATATAATTATTTTATATTTTTATCTGATAGAGAATTTTCCAATATTTCATAATCGGCAATTTCCTGGTTGCTATCTCTTTTAGTTTAAGAGATATTAATTATAGAAAATCGTCGATAAAAATTATTAACTTTCAAGATAGTTAGTTGTCTCTGCCCTCGTTTTTAAGAGTATTAATTCGCGGTAGATTCGATCGGATTGGAGTAAGTATGAGTCTTATCGCCTGTTGCCGCATGCCGTCGCTGCGTACTCGACTTACGCGATGCGCGCGCTTAGGCCTGCACCGGGCGTTCATGGGGTCGGCCACGTTTTTTGCTACTATCGTTTTCGTTGTGAGTTTGGTATTCCTTAAATCGGGTTGAGGTTTTCTTTCGGTAAACTGTATTTTGTGATAATCCACCTCCGATGTTTAGTGATATTGGACGTTCTTGTATGTGTCGTCTGATGGTGTCGTTGTATTCCTGTTCCAGTTGCGCCGGCCGTCATGTTCTGGTTTCAAGGAATTGCGTGGAAGTCGAGAAATAGAGGTAAGTACAGGTTTTCCTCATTTTCCTGTGCTGAAATTGTTGTCTTTGTTGAACTCATCTGGTCGCGCATGCATCGTTCTAGAAGTCTTATTCATACGCGAGCACGCCGGTTTAGAACGATAAGTGATAA